>NC_084736.1:68880298-69180298 GCF_033978785.1 Entelurus aequoreus | reverse complement strand
ACACAGAACAATCCAAAAGTAGTGAAACATAAATGAATATTATCAACAACAGTATCAATATTAGTAACAATTTCAACATAACAGTGATTAAAAATCCCTCATTGACATTATCATTAGACATTTATAAAAAAGAAAAAAAAAAGAACAATAGTGTCACAGTGGCTTACACTTGCATCATTGCACATTGTGTCCAATATTTTCACAAAGATAAAATAAGCCATATTTTTGGTTAATTTAATAGTTACAACAAATTGACATTATTGCAATCAGTTGATAAAACATTGTCCTTTACAATTATAAAAGCTTTTTACAAATATCTACTGCTCTGCTTGCATGTCAGCAGACTGGGATAGATCCTGCTGAAATCCTATGTATTGAATGAATAGAGAATTGTTTTGAATCGGAAAAATATCGTTTTTTAATCGAGAATCACGTTGAATAAAAAAAAAAAGATTTATAATCAAATTGTGACCCCAAGAATCGATATTGAATCGAATCGTGGGACACCAAAAGATTCGCAGCCCTGCTAGATAATCCTGGGACTAAATCTTCATCAGTTCATAGAATTCAGTTGGTCAGATCTAATCCTGGGACCATCAGTTCATGCTCATTGGCTTATAATGGTCAGATCTGACCAAAATTTTAATCCAAATAAATTGTATTATTAATCTGCATATACGGTATACGTGATTAATGCAATATTGGTTGGTGATTAATCACATTTTGACAGCCCTACGTTTTAGTGTAATCCAGCTAAATGTGTCTGGCTCTCTATTTACTGTCAAATTAATACTGTTAAAACATTTCCAATGACTTTTGCACAGTACTGTACATTCACCAAATTATAAAAACATGAATGATGTTGTCCTTCCCACTATAAATGTAAATCCCTGTGAACCCTGTTCCCCTCACCTTTATTTGCCTGAAGTGGTAAAAACACTTATAAGCGCACAGACATGAATATGAATGGAGTACGTGGACGCACGAGGCGGGAGGGCTTGAGATTGGAAAAGACAAAACAACTAAATGAAAGGGAGTAAAACATAACCAAACGTAAGTCTTGAGCAAAAGAGGCGGCCATAAATCTTGCTCCTAGAAATCTTGTGACAGCACTCAGCTAATGGTTTTCTCTCTCTGTGGATTCCTTCCTGAGGCAATGACTGACAACAGGCCACACTTCCCCCTCACAATGGGATGAAATGGTGCTGCGATATGATTCAACACGTGTACTTAAAAGCCTCCTCGTGTGACTCAAAGCCTGGCCCACACTCCAGCACACACACGCATTCTGTCTCATCCCAGCTCTCCTTACAACACCACAAAGAGGTGAAGCATCGTTTCCAAACCTGACCCTCGTTCCACTATTATTGTCAGTGTAAAATGCTGCAAACCATGTTACTGATGCTGAAATTTGTTTATTTTTATTTTACTCCAGCCAAGCACAGTTGGCATGACGTTGTTGGCAGCCATTTGTTTGTTAGCTATGCAGATTACGCAAAAACTACACAACCAATTTCCATGAAAATTTGTTTAACATACTAACATAGTCTCATTGTTTGCTCCTTGAGTTGCTATAATGAGCTTAAATCAAAATGGCTCAATCCTATCGTCTTTACTGTCAACTTGTGTTAGACTTGTTGTTTATATTAAACTATGTTGCGTTTTACTCCTCAGTGAATCATCTCCTTATCGTGGTGGAGGGGTTTGAGTGCCCGAGTAATCCTTGGAGCTATGTTGCTCGGGACTATATGCCCCCTGGTAGGGTTTGTCAAGGCAAACCTAGGGGACGTGCAAACGAGTAGCGATTTGCGAGACCCTATCGAAAATAACAAGAAGAGAGACCCAGCCAGTCCGAGCCCTAATAAGCCACAGGGGAACCCAGACATTTGCAGGGGGAGCCCTAACGGTCCGCTGCATTTTGTTGATGGCGGGCGCCTGGGTGACCTGCTCTTTGTCAGCCAAATCTGATTCTTGGCACATGGACCGTCACCCACTAGGTAGGGAAAAAGCCTGAGCTTCTGCAAGATCTTGAAAAGTGACGACTAGACATAATTCGGGTTACCAAACCAAACTCTTTGAGAAGGGCCGGATCTTGTTCTTCTCTGGAGTTGTTGCAGGGGTGAGGCGGCGAGCTGGTGCCTACATGTTGGGGTCATCCCCGTGAACAAAAGGGTTACTTCCCTATGCCTTTGGGTTGAGGGAGGGGTCTTGACTGTTGTTTGTGCATAGGGACTAAATGGCAGGACCCAGCCTTCTTGGAGTCTATAACAAGGGTGCTGGAGAGCATCCCCACTGGTGACTCAGTAGTTCTACTGGGAGACTTCAACACCCATGTTGGCAATGACCGTGTGACCGAGAGAGGCGTAATTGGGAAGAACAGCTTCCTTAATCTAAAGCCATGTGGTGCTATGTTATTGGACCTCTGTGCTAACCAAAGTTTGACCATAACAAACACCAAGTTCGTACAAAAGGATGTCCACCTGGCACTAGGACACCCTAGGCCACAAGTCTGTGATGGAATATGCATGTTATGGACACATGGGTAAAGAGAGGGGGCTGAGCTGTCAATTGATCCTCACCCAGTGATGATTCGTATTAAATGGCAGGGGAGGATGCCGAACAGACCTGGCAGACCTAAGCGAATAGGGAGGGTGTGCTCGTAACGTTTGGCAGTCTCCCATTCGTCGAGTCTTTAACACCTCTGACAGAGCTTCTCCTATATACCGCGGGGAGGATATTGAATTTGAGTTTGAGTTAAATGGGCTGTATTCCTTGCCTCCATTGATGAGGCAGACAATCACAGCTGTGGTTGCAAGTTGTTTTAAGCCAAGACATGTGGACAAACTTGATAGTGGACAACAGAGGTTAGGGAGGCCATCAAGCTAATAAAGGGTCTTAGTGAGCATGGATATCTTGTGGGGCTCTTGAAGCAGCTGACAGGTACAGGCAGGCCAAACGGTGTACAGCTTTGGTGGAGGTCAAAGCAAAAACCACATTTTTTGAAAATAAGCAGTTTTTCTTCCTCCCGCAACACTCTGGTTTCCTCTGTACAACACACGTGTTCAGGATTCTTGACTGCACCATTGATGTCCTCAGCTGTTGCAGTGGTTTTAAGCTTAATGGAATAAAGATCAGACACTTGCACCATGCAGTCCTGAGCACCAACGAGACTTTGTGTGTGTGTGTGTGTGTGTGTGTGTGTGTGTGTGTGTGTGTGTGTGTGTGTGTGTGTGTGCGTGCGTGCGTGCGTGCGTGCGTGCGTGCGTGCGTGCGTGCGTGCGTGCGTGCGTGCGTGCGTGCGTGCGTGCGTGCGTGCGTGTGTGTTGACATTTAAACTTGCTGTAATGTTGTTGTGTTGTTTGGATAAAATCTGAGATTGTTGAGCCATTACCCCCTTGTTATGTTGGTTTGATAGATATATACAATACAGGTATACATATGCTGAACTAAATTTCCTTGGTAATCTGCTGAAATGTTTCAGGGTGGGCTGGTCAGTCGCATCCAAGTGGGATTTTTTATCTAGGAAGTGCTCGGGCAATTGTTGCTGTGTGCACCGGCTACCATTTGTGTGGGAGGAGTTCGAAGCTTCGAATAGGTTCTGGCAAATTGTCCGACACCTCAGTGCCCTGTCCAGTGGGGACAGAGATCTGCTGACCTCAATTTAGGATATAATCGGTCGGTAGATGGGGTACTTCGAGGCCATTCTTAACCCCACTGACACACCTTTAGTAGAGGTAGCACAGTCGGTAGACACAAATGTGGACATGGCCATCACCATGGCTAAGGTTGCTGAGGTAGTCAAAAAACTCCTTGGTGGAAAGACTCAGGGGTGGATGAGTTTCGCCCTGAACTCCTCAAAGCCCTGGATGTTGTGGTACTGTTTTGGCTGACAGGTGTCTTTAACATTGCATGGAAGGAAGTCAGGAACAATACTTCTGGATTGGCTTTTCAGAAAGGTTACCGGGGGGTGTGATCACACCCCTCACCCTCCCTGAAAAAAGTCTATTCCGTAACAATCATCATAAAAAATTGTAAGACCAAACATTTTTTTGCCCATCGTGTGATTTGAACTTAATGAAAAAGACTGAAAATAAGCTGGGGGTGTGGGGGCCGCATGTCCACAGCGGTGCCCTGCTGGGGGGGACAAGCTCCTGGTTTTTGAGCAATTGAACATGCAACAATTAGCAAAAAAAAGCACAATTTAAAGATGTTTTAGTGTTTAAAGAATTTTAAAATTATCAACAGAGTTTACATAAATACATACCTCATTCATCCAAATGAATGACTGTCTGTTTCAGTCACTATGTTATTTAGTCACTACAGTAATTACAACTTGTGTTCACATCCACAGGAACCACATGGGTTAGCCTACTTTATACAGTATTTAAAACCATACTAGTTAGTCCCAGCCACAGATGGTTCATCTAGTTACAGTCATGATCAAAAGTTTACATACACTTGTGAATGACATAATGTCATGGCTGTCTTGAGTTTCCAATCATTTATACAACTCTTATTTTTTGTGATAGAGTGATTGGAGCACATGCTTGACCACATAACTTTCCTCCAGAAGGTATTATCTTTGTCCGTGTGATGTCAGATGAAACAAAAATGTTGCTGTTTGGCCACAATACCCAGCAATATGTTTGGAGGAGAAAAGGTGAGGTCTTTAATCCCAGGAACACCACTCCTACCGTCAAGCATGGTGGTGGTAGTGTTATGCTCTGGGCCTGTTTTGCTGCCAATGGAACTGGTGCTTCACAGAGAGTAAATGGGACAATGAAAAAGGAGGATTACCTCCAAACTCTTCAGGACAACCTAAAATCATCAGCCCGAAGGTTGGGTCTTGGGCGCAGTTGGGTGTTCCAACAGGACAATGACCCCAAACACACGTCAAAAGTGGTAAAGGAATGGTTAAATCAGGCTACAATTAAGGTTTTAGAATGGCCTTCCCAAAGTCTTGACTTAAACGTGTGGACAATGCCGAAGAAACAAGTCCATGTCAGAAAACCAGCAAATGTAGCTGAATTTCACCAATTTTGTTAAGAGGAGTGGTCAAAAATTCAACCAGAAGCTTGTGGATGGCTACCAAAAGCACCTTATTGCAGTGAAACTTGCCAAGGGACATGTAACCAAATATTAACATTGCTGTATGTATACTTTTGACCCAGCAGGTTTGGTCACATTTTCAGTAGACCCATAATAAATTCATAAAAGAACCAAACTTCATGAATGTTTTTTGTGACCAACAAGTATGTGCTCCAATCACTCTATCACAAACAAATAAGAGTTGTAGAAATTATTGTAAACTCAAGACAGCCATGACATTATGTCCTTTACAAGTGTATGTAAACTTTTGCCCACGACTGTATTTACATTATTTACACATTACTTTGGCATAGTGAATGGACTATCAAAAACCGTACTCATTACGGGAAAACCATAGTAGTTGGCAAGTATGTTAAAGAGACAAATCAAGATTTTAACAAACATTGTAGGTCGGAAAAAACGGAGAAAAACAGAAAATGTTTATTTATATTTTTACAGAGATAAAAAAGACGGCTTTCCGACCATAGACGGAAAAATCACATGCCTGTCCACTTTTGTTAACATAAACTCTGTATGTGTTGTCTAATTTTGTCTTGCCTCACCCTATTTACTTTGCACTCTAGTTTGTAGTTAAGCTTTTGACTACATTTTGTGTCTGCGACAGTCGAATCACAAAAACTTTACATATGATCATATTTTATTGTAGTATAGTATAAGATGTAATTTATAGATGGAGAAACTTGATGTTCAGCTTTGTTGTGTTTGCCTTACTTTAGTGTCTCCTCCAACAGTTTTGTCCTTGGACTCATGTTCTGTCCACTTTCACCTCATCAGTGTGGCTAATCTCTGTGTATTTAGTCTGATGGTTTTCTGCCTCATGTGCTGATTGTGCTTTTTACGGGCTTAATCATGTTCTTTCCTGCCTGGCTTGATGCATTTGAGTCCACCTCCCTCTGCCTCTAGTACACCGCGGCCAAATGTACCCTTGGTCTGAGCCCTTTAAAGATACTTTCTGCCTAGACCGGATGTCATCTTATCCATGACAGAGCCACAGCTGTTGTTCAGGAGTGTCACCTTTTTTTGACGGGAGAAATAAGCCGTGTCGCCATCAGGTGTTATGAGGTAGCTAAATGCGGCAACCTTGGAGATTTGGCTCTCGAAAAACATCCTCTCCGCGGCCACTCTCCTGAGGACATGAGTCACAACTTGACTTGAGACGCTTTAGAGTGCACGTCACGGTCGCAAACACACACTACACATGCAGACCTTTCTGAACCTTTTGCCCAGTAAAATTCCAGAATATGAACATTTTTTTTTTAATTATTAGATACACCTGTCTAATCTAATTAGATCACATACAAGAGCTTGTATTAAACCTACTGGCTTTACAAATACAATGATACTGATATTGTCAAGAGGACTGCAGAAATTACTTTAATTTGTACGATTAATTGAGTAATCGGATAAAACCCACTCTATTGCCTCAATGCGTATTTTAGGGAAAAAGGTTTAAATAAATATTTTCCTGATTTCTAAAAATGCACATTATTAACATTGAAATTGCATTTCTAACATGTGTCCATTAATGGAAATTAAAAAAGAAAAGATTCGCTGTTTGCCACCACACACCACCGCTCTCATGTGCACTCTTTTGCAGCAGTCTCGTGGAAATTACTTTCGTGGATTCCATGCACTCCCTGCTGTCCAGATTTGATAATCTTTTTATTAGTTACACTCAATAAATTATTTTTCGAAGCAACAGAATACAAACCCCGTTTCCATAGGAGTTGGGAAATTGTGTTAGATGTAAATATAAACGGAATACAATGATTTGCAAATCATTTTCAACCCATATTCAGTTGAATATGCTACAAAGACAACATATTTGATGTTCAAACTGATAAACTTTTTTTTGTGTGCAAATAATCATTAACTTTAGAACTTGATGCCAGCAACACGTGACAAAGAAGTTGGGAAAGGTGGCAATAAATACTGATAAAGTTGAGGAATGCTCATCAAACACTTATTTGGAACATCCCACAGGTGAACAGGCAAATTGGGAACAGGTGGGTGCCATGATTGAGTATAAAAGTAGATTCCATGAAATGCTCAGTCATTCACAAACAAGGATGGGGCGAGGGTCACCACTTTGTCAACAAATGCGTGAGCAAATTGTTGAACAGTTTAAGAAAAACGTTTCTCAACCAGCTAATGCAAGGAATTTAGGGATTTCACCATCTACGGTCCGTAATATCATCAAATGGTTCAGAGAATCTAGAGAAATCACTGCACGTAAGCAGCTAAGCCCATGACCTTCGATTCCTCAGGCTGTACTGCATCAACAAGCGACATCAGTGTGTAAAGGATATCACCACATGGGCTCAGGAACACTTCAGAAACCCACTGTCAGTAACTACAGTTGGTCACTACAAACTCTCCTATGCAAGGCAAAAACTGTTTATCAACAACACCCAGAAACGCCGTCGGCTTCGCTGGGCCTGAGCTCATTTAAGATGGACTGATACAAAGTGGAAAAGTGTTCTGTGGTCTGACGAGTTCACATTTCAAATTGTTTTTGGAAACTGTGGACGTTGTGTCCTCCGGACCAAAGAGGAAAAGAACCATCCAGATTGTTATAGGCGCAAAGTTGAAAAGCCAGCATCTGTGATGGTACGGGGGTGTATTAGTGCCCAAGACATGGGTAACTTACACATCTGTGAAGGCGCCATTAATGCTGAAAGGTACATACAGGTTTTGGAGCAACATATGTTGGCATCCGAGCAAAGTTACCATGGACGCCCCTGCTTATTTCAGCAAGACAATGCCAAGCCACGTGTTACATCAACGTGGCTTCATAGTAAAAGAGTGCGGGTACTAGACTGGCCTGCCTGTAGTCCAGACCTGTCTCCCATTGAAAATGTGTGGCGCATTAGGAAGCCTAAAATACCACAACGTAGACCCCCGGACTGTTGAACAACTTAAGCTGTACATCAAGCAAGAATGGGAAAGAATTCCACCTGAGAAGCTTAAAAAATGTGTCTCCTCAGTTCCCAAACGTTTATTGAGTGTTGTTAAAAGGAAAGGCCATGTAACACAGTGGTGAACATGCCCTTTCCCAACAACTTTGGCACGTGTTGCAGCCATGAAATTCTAAGTTAATTATTATTTGCAAAAAAAAAATAAAGTTTATGAGTTTGAACATCAAATATCTTGTCTTTGTACTGCATTCAATTGAATATGGGTTGAAAAGGATTTGCAAATCATTGTATTCCGTTTATATTTACATCTAACACAATTTCCCAACTCATATGGAAACAGGGTTTGTATAAATGGAAGATGTTGTTTTGTTTTTTTTAATTAAATTAATTAATTGAATTAATTGGTGCAAACCTAATTGTCAATTGAAATATGCTTTGTATTGTGGATGCAATTTAAAAATGTGGTGAACTTCACTGCATCATATTTAGAGCAGGTTTTAATATTTTGGTTATCGGATTCATCAAACTGAAAGGGAAGAAAATATTAGTCATTGGAAATTGCTTTATTTTCTTCAGCAGGGATGCACAAACCTTTTCCACATGGGCCGCATACTGAAAAATCCTACAATACGGACAGCATTTTTGATCCATTCAAAAAAAGATATATATTTTGTAAAAAGAGGTTACATACAGTATATATGCCTAAAGACTAAAGCTGTCAATTCATACATTTTTAAATCAAACTAATCACACTTTTGAATTTGGATTAATCAAGGTTTAATCACAGTAAATACAAATACAATTTTACTGTCAAAATTTTAAATACATGTTTTTGTAAATGTTTTACTTAAATACACTACATTTATTTGTTCAAAAACTTGGTAACAGTCTTATCTAAAGTACCACCGAGGTTTATTTATTAGTTGTTTATATTGCCCTTTTTTGTTCTCTTTTTCCCATTTTTGCAGTTTTATTGAGTTTGATTTTCCTATTATAATGTACCACGGGCTAACAAAACACGGGACACACTTTGGGCACCCCGAATATATGCTCTTTTTTTCTACTACTATTCACATATAAATCAAGTATGTCATTTTAAAAATCTATATTTGTTTGCATATATCTGCTCATCTAATGTCTACTTATCTCCAATAAATGATCCCTGTTAGTGACTAGCAGTGTTGGGACTAACGCATTACAAAGTAACGCGTTACTGTAACGCCGTTAGTTTCGGCGGTAACTAGTAATCTAATGCGTTATTTTTTTTATATTCAGTAACTCAGTTACCGTTACTACATGATGCGTTACAGCGTTATTTTACGTTATTTTTTATGTAGTATCGACTAGAAACAGATGCGCTGCGGTGTCGTTCTTCTAAATCTTCCTCTGTCACAAGCCAGAGAGAAGAAAAGAGGCGTGTGTGTGTGTGTGTCTGGGTGTGGGTGTGGGAAGGGGAGGCACACACGTGATCCGCGGTTTGATATATAAAACAAAACAAAAAGGTTGTTCGCATGCACGTTCAGTCCACACACAGCGTGGTCATGGCGAGCGGAGTAACGGAGGAGCTTGAACGCCCCGCGCCATTTAATCGGTGTGTTTATAGATGCAGACTACGTTGTGCAAAACGAGGGTTTTAAACACATGCTGAACGTGCTTGAGCCACGTTACGACATCCCGTCATGCACCCACTTCAGAGATAAGATTGTGCCAGATCTTTATGAGCAGGAGAAGAAAAAAGTTGTGGATGAACTATCCCGAGCATCATCTGTTGTGCTCACGACAGACTGGTGCACATCCAGGGAAACTATGTGACGATAAGCGCTCACTTTATCACAGCAGACTGGCAGATGAGAAGACACGCCCCCTCTACGAGAGTCACATTGCGCAGGTACTGACACAAGCAATGGAGGAATGGAAGATAAAGATATCCCAGTCACAAGTGATAATGCCAAAAATCTAATAATTGCAGTGAATGAGGCAGGACTGGGACCACAGGTAGGTGCTTTGCACATGTAGTGAATTTGGCATCACAGAAGGGAATCTCAGTCAATAGGATGGATCAGGAAGGAGGTTTCCTAGCACAACAGCTGCTCATGTGCTTAAGACAAAGCAAGAAATGCTAAAGCTGCCTACTCATAAAGCTCATACATGATGTCCCAACGAAGTGGAACTCCACTTATGATATGTTGCAGCAGCAGGCAGCTATATACTCTGCATTGACCCACAAGACCCTGAAGGCAAATGTCAAAGACATCATCAACCTGTCTGATGATGATGTGAGAGTGGCAGAGGAGGTCCTCCAGGTGCTTAAACCCCTCAAAAGTGTTACATCTCTACTGAGCACTGAAACTTCACCATCTGTGTCAATGATCCTGCCACTGAAAACAAGGATTCTACAATCCATGGCTCCAAGTGTGGAAGACAGCAGCATCACTCCAGATTTAGGCTTTATTTCACTATCTATGTTTCAAGGAAGATGATGTGCCTTCTTATGTTGCACTTTAACTTGTTTTTTATTAATGGTCATTGGTCCAAGTTTAAAGAAAGGAGAAATGCCTTTTTATGTTGCACTGTTTTTCATTAATTATGTTAAAATGAAAATAAAAATGCATGTCAAATTGATCAACAGATTGTATTATTCTCCAGTGCAATAATAGTACTGAAATGAAGGCTAAAAGGGCATTAATGGGAGCTTTAAAAAAAAAGAAGAAAAAAAGAAGTAACTAAATAGTTACTTTTCACAGTAACGCATTACTTTTTGATGTAAGTAACTGAGTTAGTAACTGAGTTACTTTTGAAATTAAGTAACTAGTAATTGTAACTAGTTACTGGTTTTCAGTAACCAACCCAACACTGGTGACTAGGGCTGCAACTCACGATTATTTTGCTAGTCGATTAGTCAACGATTATCTTAACGATTAGTCGACTAATCGGATAATAAAGCGTACACATATTTAATACCTCCCACTGTTCAATCGAATTCTAAATGCAGCTTAGGTTATTTTAGGCATATTATTACTAACAACAAAGATGACTAATTCATTCATAAATATTTATTTAGACTGTGAATGTAATGTCATCTAAATGATTAATAAAATGTTAATTTAAAAGAAAGGAAATGCAAAGTCTGAAAAACTGTTTTTAAAAAAATAAAAAAATAAACAGTTAAAATAGCAGCAATGAAAACAAACAACAAAACACAAAATCGAACTTCCTCAAAAAGAAAAGCATTCTTTGATGTTTAAAAAGCTGCACACTGGTATATTGATCATTGATTAACTCCTGGTAGTTTTAGCACTCTAATAGACTCAATGTGTAGAATTGTATCTTTGATTAGTCGCTAGTAGTGACTGTAAGTAAAGTTAAATCTTTTGATGAACCCATCAACATCCTGAGATAAAGTACAAGCATTCCTTCTGTCTAAAGTGTCATGTTAATTAATGACTTTTTAAGGATCAAGAAATCTTATTGGTTGTTCTAAAAACCTCCCAAGAAAATATTTGCTGAGCTGTAAGTGCCTGTTTTGGATTCTTGTTTTTCAGAACCACGGACCTTACAGCTCAAATGTAATGAAAAAAGAAAACTGGATACAATATGGCTGCAATAATCGTAGCATCAGCAGCAGTCAGGACTGGTTTATCCCTGCTGAAAAAGCTGTCACTTTGTTAAATAAAGGACTGCTATGTCATAGAAACATAATGTGAGCCTGTTCTTTTCCTAATGAGATGTGCCTCGTGACCTCTGGTCACGGCCAAAAGAGCAGGGTGTTCTATTTTTAGGAGAAAAGCAGGTGCAGCATCATCCCGCATTCGAGCAAGAATGAGCTGAGTGAAGAAGACACTGCAGTTAATAAATAACAATTCACATGCCGCCATTCTGTCCTCACTGGGGGGACTTTAAAACGTCAAAGTGAAGCGCTTAAGTCAGTCGCGTCCCTAAAGGAACAATACAGGACATCTCAGTGCTAAAAGGAATCGAAATCAGTGTTTTAGTTTTTGAAGACAAGTTGCCTTCGTGTGTTCTAAGACTAAGAAAAGATTCACCCGACTCATCCTTCCATGCAGTCACAGTGCAGTGTAGCACTCAGTGTCTTTCATGGAAACGACAGTGTGGTCTTTGTGTGTATCATACTGCATTGTTTTGTTTTTCATTTTCAAGGTGTTTTAGTCAATACCTCCACCTCTGCTAGAAGGATTAAGATTTGAGCATGACAATGAATCCAAGCATACATCCAAAACTGCAAATGAATGTTTTCAACGGAAGAAAATTCATATTTTTCAAAAGACCCAGACATACAGTGCATCCGGAAAGTATTCACAGCGCTTCGTTTTTCAACAATTTGTTATGTTACAGCCTTATTCCAAAATTGAATTTTTGTCCTCAAAATCTACAGACGCCTATAATGACAGTGTGAAAAGTTTTTTTGTTTGTTTTTTTTTTACTTTTTTGCAATTGTATTAAAATCACATGTACATAAGTATTTACAGCCTTTGCTCAATACTTTGTTGATGCACCTTTGGCAGCAATTACAGCCTCAAGTCTTTTTGAATACGATGCCACAAGCTTGGCACACCTATTTTTGGGCAGTTTCGCCCAATCCTCTTTGAAGCACCTCTCAACCTCCATTAAAGTGTTGGTTTTCATCCAGGATGTCTCTGTACATTGCTGCATTCATCTTAGTCTGGTCAGGGAGGTGACCAAAAATCTGATGGTCACTGTCAGAGCTACAGCATTCCTCTGTGGAGAGAGGACAGTGTTTTCCATAAACTGCCAAGATACGTGTGGCGGTGGGGGCGTGGCTATGGGCGTGGTCACCATGACATCATCGAGTAACTTGCATAATTTACTACGACATGATTTTCTCTAAAAGGCTCAAAAAATGTATACTTACTAATTAATAATAACACTTTTGTTTTAAACGTCCATCCATCCATCCATCCATCCATTTTACAATATAATTACAACACGTTATGTACATATTTATATACAGATTTGAACAATAAGTTATTCACTGAAATATATTTATTAATTGTGGTTCTTACAAAAAATATATCTTATAAAATATAAAAGCTAAAATGTCTCTTAAAGCTCTGCCCCTTTAATTAGTGCATACTAAATAATTTAACGTTAGCCTACTACTACAACCATAGTTCAAAGAACTCCGGCTTATTAGTGATTCCCAGAGCCAAAAAAAAGTCTGCGGGCTATAGAGCGTTTTCTATTCGGGCTCCAGTACTCTGGAATGCCCTCCCGGTAACAGTTAGAGATGCTACCTCAGTAGAAGCATTTAAGTCCCATCTTAAAACTCATTTGTATAATCTAGCCTTTAAATAGACCCCCCTTTTTTAGACCAGTTGATCTGCCGTTTCTTTTCTTCTCTCCTCTTCTCCCCTGTCCCTTGCGAGGGGGAGTTGCATAGGTCCGGTGGCCATGGATGAAGTGCTGGCTGTCCAGAGTCGGGACCCCGGGTGGACCACTAGCCTGTGCATCGGTTGGGGACATCTCTGCGCTGCTGACCCGTCTCCGCTCGGGATGGTTTCCTGTTGGCCCCGCTGTGGACTGGACTCCCGCTGATGTGTTGGATCCACTGTGGACTGGACTTTCACAATGTTATGTCAGACCCACTCGACATCCATTGCTTTCGGTCTCCCCTAGAGGGGGGGGAGGGGGGGGGGTACCCACATATGCGGTCCTCTCCAAGGTTTCTCATAGTCATTCACCGACGTCCCACTGGGGTGAGTTTTTCCTTGCCCGTATGTGGGCTCTGTACCGAGGATGTCGTTGTGGCTTGTACAGCCCTTTGAGACACTTGTGATTTAGGGCTATATAAATAAACATTGATTGATTGATTGATTGATTGATTTACCAGCAACATAAAGTGAAACAGAGAACAGCCTATATGGGCATCTACATCAACTATATGATTTGCCTGAGAAGCTGGACAGGACAAAAAAATAAAAAATAAAAATAAAATAAATAAAAAGTAAAAAATAAAAATAAATAAATACATTATTTTATTTATTTATTTGTGGCGGACGTAATTCTTTCGTGGCGGGCCGCCACAAATAAATGAATATGTGGGAAACACTGGAGGAGAACCTTCCAGAAGGACAGCCATCTCTGCAGCAATCCACCAATCAGGCCTGTATAGTAGCCAGACGGAAGCCATTTCTCAGTAAAAAGTTGGCAAAATGCATCTGAAAGACTCTCAGACCATGAGAACCAAAATTCACTGGTCAAAAAAGACAAAGATTAAACTTTTTGGTGTGAATGCCAGGCGTCATGTTTGGAGGAAACCAGGTACCGTTCATCACCAGGCCAATACCCTCTCTACAGTGAAGCATAGTGGTGGCAGCATCATGCTGTGGGGGTGTTTTTCAGCGGCAGGAACTGAGAGACTAGTCAGCATAGAGGGAAAGATAAATGCAGCAATGTACAGAGACATCATGGAAGAAAATCAACATTTCCCATCCAACCTGATGGAGCTTGAAAGGTGCTGCAAAGAGGAATGGGTGAAACTGCCCAAAGATAGGTGTGCCAAGCTTGTGGCATCGTATTCAAAAAGACTTCAGGCTGTAATTGTTGCCAAAGGTGCATCAACAAAGTATTGAGCAAATTATCTGAATAACTATGTACGTGATTTTTTTTATTTTACGTTTCACAATGTGATTATGGGGTATTGTGTGTAGAATTTGGAGGGCAACAATGAATTTATTTCATTTTGGAATACGGCTGCAACATAACAAAATGTGGAAAAAGTGAAGCCCAGGGAATACTTTTTGGATGCACTGTAAATCCAATATGTGAGGTGAGACTCCCTCACCATCCAACATATTTGAAGCGCTCCCTGCAAGGAGCGTGTTAAAATATTGCAACGTCGATAAACTCTTACCCCAAAAAGACTGATGGGAAAGTCCTGCTCAATACAAAATGGCTAAGGTAACTATTTGGCTGCATTCATCAGTAAAGCAAGTCTCCTTAAGGGTTCCATTCTCCATTGGAACGTCTCTGTAGTTTGCATGCTCTCTCTGTGCTTGCATGGTTTCTAAGGGCACTCAAAAACATGTTCGGCTTAGACCTGAGCGTTAACAACTACAGCTCTCATTTAAAGTCTATTTAGCTTCCTGTGTATAGTAGTAGTGAACAATGGCGACCAAAACAACGTCCAGATCGTCGTAGCTGGAACTGATCGGCATTTGATTTAAAAACTGTGCTTAAAACGCAAATGCTGCATTCTGCATCGAAAATGATGTATTAGAAAAAGGCTACCAATCACAGCTCGGCTGTTAATGTGAGGTTAGATTTCTTTGGGAGGTGAAAGTCAAGCTCTGCCAATGTGGATTAATTCATGAATTAGGCAGGAAGTCTAGAGTCACTTCTTTATCAGACACTATCCTGTTGTCAAAACATGTCTAGACACCTCTTCTCATACTTCCGTCTTCCGGAAAAATTTGTTACCCATAAAAATACATTTAAAAAAAAAGGTTTCCTCGAACAAAAACACCATAGCAATTAAGGTAAAAACATTGATAAATTGTGGTTATTTTTAGCGTTTTTTTTTTACATACCAGGAAACAAACTAAGACAAAAACGGTAAAAACCTTGATTGACCTAAAATGCATGGCTGGTTGTTTGTCTACACTGTATGGTGACAGAGTGAATGTCAACAATAAGTATTTTGACAAGCTCATAAATGAATAAGAATACAAACTATAAAAGCACTTGTTCCAGGACCTATTTCGGACAATTTCGAAAAATGTCATCAAAATCCGTCAATTTACTCATGTTGCTAACCAATCGGAAAACCAACTGGTTGCATTTTTTTTACGAAACAGCACATTTTGTCAGAAAATCGGCTTCACAATAATAGGACTACGCGCCACATCCGGTCTAACTACACTGACTAAATCAGGGGTCGGCAACCCGCGGCTCCGGAGCCGCATGCGGCTCTTTGACCACTCTGATGCGGCTCAGCTGCATACTTGCCGACCCTCCCGGTTTTCCCAGTATACTTAACGACCCCCCCGATTTTCCCAGGAGACTGCCTCTCCCAGAAATCTCCCAGGGAAAATATTATCCTATTTTCACTCTAATTACTTAATCAAGGGCGTGCCCTAATGGCACTGCATTAATTGTCCTCTATAGCATTTACAAACAGCGTGCCAGCCCGGCCACATGTTATATGTTGCTTTTACTTGCACACGTAGGCGACAGCAAGGCATACTTGTTCAACAGCCACACAGCTTACACTGACGGTGTCCGTATAAAACAACTTTAACACTGTTACGTTACAAATATGCGCCACACTGTGAACCCACACCAAAAAATAATGACAAAAACATTTCTGGAGAACATCCGCATCGTAACACAACACAACAAATACCCAGAATCCCATGCAGCCCTAACTCTTCCGGTCTACATTATACACCCCCGCTACCACCAAACCCCCCCACACATCAAACCCCCCCCCCCCTTCTCCGTGCGTCGGTTGAGCGGAAGAGTTAGGGCTGCACGGGATTCTGGGTATTTGTTGTGTTGTGTTTATGTTGTGTTACAGTGCAGATGTTCTCCGGAAATGTGTTTGTCATTCTTTTTTGGTGTGGGTTCAAAGTGTGGCGCATATTTGTAACGTAACAGTGTTAAAGTTGTTTTTGTACGACTACCGTCAGTGTAAGCTGTGTGGCTGTTGAACAAGTATGCCTTGCTGGCACTTACGTGAGCAAGCAAAAGCTGCATTCAACATGTGGCCAAGCAGGTATGCTGTTTGGGCAGGCTGTAGAGGGCGCTAAAAGCAATGCCAGCACGTCCTGAAATTTGGGGTCTCACGTAAAATTGAGAGGGTTGGCAAGAAAGACCCTATCAAGCGCCATTCAATTAGAAGTCGCGGGCCGCACTAACATTAAATTTCTTTATTAAGATGCGTGCCGGTGCGTGTGTCAGAGACCCCTGGTTAACATAGCACAAAGCAATTTAAGCTTTGTATGCGGTGTTTTGCATTTTAAATTTTCAAAATTGTTTTGTGGCTCCCATTGTTTTCTTTAATTTGTGAAACTTTCCAAAATGGCTCTTTGAGTGGTAAAGGTTGCCGACCCCTGGACTAAATGAAGTGTCTTTCATTAGGATCATGCAGTGTTAAAGATGTTTTGTCATATAATCTGTGATATTTCTAACTAAATACATGCTCGCACATCAGTTAAGGATGCTCTGGTTATATATTCCTCAATTACAGAAAGTCTAGCAGGCTTTATATTACATTTTAATAATAAATAAAGAAGGTTAAAACATTGGCATGCAGAAATATGAATACCAATAACTTGTACCACATTTCAATGTAAAGAATATCAGAAGGTAGAAATATCACAAATAACATGACCACATATATTTGACAATCAAACCATGATGGTAACAATCCACATTTTTGGTTATTAATATACAAAATTGGTATCTAAACATGAAAGTGTAGCTCCTCTCCTTTGAATGCAAGTGCTCCTACAGAAGGAATACAAATTCTGTATTCCTACAAAATATAAAATCTGGCAAGACACCAACACACTGCAGGTCATTTTTTTATTCTCATTAAAAGCATCTTTATGTTCATCTTGTGTTGAACTGTTTAAACAACATTTAATGAAACAAATTGTCCAGTCAGTCACGGTATTAAAAACTTGAGAACTATCTGTCCAATTATTAATGATGAGATAAAAAATCTATCTGCAATTAATTACGATTATTTTTGAGTTAACTATGAACAATGCGACTAATCGTGATATATATTTTAATCGCTTGACAGCCATAGTTATAACACACCAAAGTCAATGGATATATATCAAATAGATGTACCTTAGAAAGGGGTTCTAGACAGAGCTGTGCATGGTCACCATTACTCTTTGCATTATATCTGGAGCCGCCAGCTCAGTCCATTAGACAAAATGAAGACATCAAGGGAATTATTGTTAAAGGTAGAGAGCATAAATTGGCCTGCTATGCGGATGACAGTTTGGTCTACCTCGGGCACCCAACATACTCTCTTCCTAAATGAATGCAATCATTTGAACAGTATGGTCAATTATCAATTATCAATTATCAATATACCGGTAGGTAAAACCCAGCTACTCTCATATAATTATAGCCCACCAGGAGAAATCAGAAGCAGTTACCCCTTGGCATGGCAAACAGAGTCTTTTAAATACCTGGGCATCAATTTATCAAAAGATCTTACAAAATTATCAGAACACAATTATTTACCCAAACATAAAAAAATAAAGGATGATATAGCACGATGGAACTTAATTCCTTTTTTTAGCCTTAGTTCTAGAATTGATTCTATTAAAATGAACGTACTGCCAAGGCTGTTGTATTTATTTCAAACTCTGCCAATAGAGATTAAGCAATTCAATGAATGGGACAAAATGCTATCCAGGTATTTATGGCAAAGTAAAAGGCCAAGAGTTTGTCCCAAAACTCAAAAGGGAGAATGGGGTTTACTTTGCCTCAGATATTATTTTGCAGCGCAGATGAGAGCAGTGATATGCTGGTGCAACCCGTCATATGTTGCTCAATGGAAAAATATTGAAGAAGAAATGCCCTTCATCCCCATACAAGCAATCTTGGCGGATAACAACCTAAAAACCCACATAAATCACATTGATAATCCATGGGTGAAATGGACCCTTAAAGTGTGGAAAATGATTATTAAGGAATACAAACTCGAGAATTATATTACAGTTCTTAAATGGTGTGCCTATGATTTAGAGTTTGCACCTAATAAATTAGACTCAAGATTCAAGGACTGGATATCTAAGGGTATAACAGCTTTATGTAGTGTAATGAAAGATTTTTAAAAAATGCTCAGTTTTGAAACTATTGAGAGGACACATTTATTAGAAAACCAAAACTTCTATAGATATTTGCAGTTGCGGCATTTTGCTAATATGAAGGTGAAAAATGTAACAAAGACAAGCATACGTTTAATTGAACTGTTAACAAAAGCCTACAATTCAGAAACTATTTATAGAACTGTTTCATGCTTGTATAAGGGTCTGTTGAATATGAAATTGTATTCAACTTCATATATTAAAACAAAATGGGAGAAGGAAGGAGGTATAACTATATCTGAGGAAGAATGGACAATAATATGGAGATACCAATGGACTTTTTTGTACCAGCTCACCCAAGTGGAGGGAATTTGGCTGGAAAAGTTTGATCAGATTTTTTACTACACCTTCTCAGAAGTCTCATTATGATAACAACTCCCCTGCCTGTTGGAGAAATTGTGGGACTCTAGACGCAAACCACTACCATGTATTCTGGGACTGCTCTGCCATAAAGGATTATTGGGAAGAGATACTCCAAGCTCTACGGGATATTTTCAAATGTAAAATACCCCTTAAAAGTAAGACTCTGTTCTTCGGAACACTTAATGAATATCCTACTAGTGGCTTGTAAAAAGACCATTACCAGGAAATGGATATCACAGGAGAGCCCAACTGTGAAGCTATGGATGGAAATCACAATGGACATTTATAAAATGGAGAAGAGAACGGCATTTATTAATTATAAATTGGAGAAATTTACTTCATACTGGGAAATCTGGGTCAATTATATCATGCCCCATAGGCCTGATTTTATTTTCCCGAATTAGTTTTTGTACTGTGTGAAAAGATTACTCCTATATGTTTATAGTTTTTTTTCTATTTATTAATTTACTATCTGTTCATATTCTTTCTTTTATTTTGAAGTTTTTCTTATTAATTTTGATTATTATTATTTATTTATTTGTTATTTTCATTTTGTTTTGTTTTGTTTTTGTTTTTTTGCGTTTTTTTCTCTTTTTCTTGTTATGGGGGTAGGGGTGGCATTGTTGGGATATAAACCAAAAAATATTATTTGGATATTTAGGGTAGACAATAGATGTATGTTGTATGCAAATATGATGTAATGGATAGGAATGTCTGATGCTGGATGTCAATAAAAATTTAATTAAAAAATATAAAAATAAATCTGTCATTGTTTAAAAATTTTTATAAATATTCAAAATCAATGTTGTTATAAATTATTGACCTATTCAAGGCTCCAATTACTTCACATCAAAAATTCCATTCTGAAATATTTTTTTTGGGGGGGGGGGGGGGGGGGGATATTGCATATTTTGTGTTACACACAAAAAACTAAGTTTTCTTTGACAAAAACAAAACAAATATAAAAAATAAACATAGAAAATTGATAAAAACTTATAGTCGACGGACAGATCTGAAGTTCATCCAGAGATTTAAGCTTCGAAAATAAAACAATAAAAAAGTCTATGACTTATTTTAACACTTTAAGGAGTGGGGATCTTTTAGATTTGCAAGAATTTTAGTGGTATTAATTTAAAAAACTGTCAATGCTAAAAAAAAAAAAAAAAAAAACACAAAACAATAATAAATCAAATCAATGTATAATGCATTATGATTATTATTTTATAATGTGTGAATGTGAGTGTGAATGTTGTCTGTCTATCTGTGTTGGCCCTGCGATGAGTTGGCGACTTGTCCAGGGTGTAACCCGCCTTCCGCCCATGTGCAGCTGAGATAGGCTCCAGCACACCCCGCGACCACAAAAGGGACAAGCGGTAGAAAATGGATGGATTTTATAATGCATTATTATTACTATTATATTTATTATTATTATTCTAATGGTTCCAATTACTTCACATTAAATATTCTACTTTGACATTTTGCCAAAAAAAACAGGGTTTTCTTTGACAAGAAAGGTATAAAACTTTTTTTTTTTTTTTACTTTATATTGACAGACTTGACGTTGCTCTAGAGCAGTGGTTCTCAAACTGTGGTATTGGTAAACAGTAGGGCTGGGCGATATGGACGAAAAAGAATATCTCAATATATTTTCCACTTAAACTCGATATTCAATATATATCTTGATATATTTTTCGGTGAAAATATACATATAAAAGATATTCATTTTTGTCAGTGGCACTTTTATTATGTTTTGGGCATTGTTTTATCCAGACGCATACATTTGTCCAAATGTGGCCAAGTAGACACATTGTGGGTTTCCTGGACGTCGTCTACATCGCTAAAAGAAAAATCTAAGGAAGAGAATTCCTCTGCCATCTTCCACTAGTTTTTTTTATATAGAAATCGCCCTCTTGAATATTCCCTCTTCTCTTCTGATTTCCCTTCCTGGTTCGATGACCCTCCCTATCTTGCCTCTGATTGGCCTGTCCCTAATGTTTTGCCCTAATCTTAACCAATCGTGACTCATCATAGTAAACCAACCAACCATTCATGGATTTTCTTACACGTAAACCAACCAATCATCATTGATGTTTCCCATGTTGTCCCCTGCCCGTGGAGTTTGATTGATTGATTGAGACTTTTATTAGTAGATTGCACAGTACAGTACATATTCCGTACAATTGACCACTAAATGGTAACACCCGAATAAGTTTTTCAACTTGTTTAAGTCGGGGTCCACGTTAATCAATTCATGGTATAAATATATACTATCAGCATAATACAGTCATCACACAAGTTAATCATCAGAGTATATACATTGAATTATTTACATTATTTACAATCCGGGGGGGTGGGATGTGGAGGGGGTTGGGGGGTTAGGTTTGGTTGGTATCAGCAACAATTATATCATCTGAGAAATGGACATTGAAACAGTGTAGGTCTGACCTGGTAGGATATGTACAGCGAGCAGTGAACATAGTGAGCTCAGAAAGCATAAGAACAAGTATGTACATTTGATTATTTACATTTTATTATTTACAATCCGGGGAGGTGGGATGTGGTGGGGGGAGGGTGTTAATCTAGGGTTGTAGTTGCCTGGAGGTGTTGTTTTAGTGCGGTTTTGAAGGTACAATAGTCCACTGCTTTCTTTCTCTTCTCCCTCTCTCTTCTTTTGTAGCATGTAGCTTATCCAACCGCTACATGGGTGTAAAAATAGCTAAGCAACAGAAATCGCTACTTGTTTAAAAAGTAAATGTAGTTAAGCTACGTGGCGAATATTTGCCTGGGTGTTGTTGTTGCGGGTCAGTGTAGTGGGTGGGAGAGAGCAAGCGTGTCTTGGAAGGAGGAAGGGGAGGGGTTTAATAGCCCATGGAGTGTTGAGAGGGAGTGGGAAGCGGGGGAGAATCAAGGAACACAACAAATAAGCGACGTTTGGTCATTTTAACGTGAAATAAATTATATCGATATTAAGATATTTTCTTAATTCATATCTTGTTCAAAAACATATCGACATATCTTACAAACTAGGGTTGTACGGTATACCGGTACTAGTATATTTTTTTCTGTCTTGCCTCTGGTGAGGGCGGTTTTCCCGCTCCCTCTTCCCCCAGCTTGCTCTCTTTGTTTTTGTCTCTTCTGAATACGATTTGACTCCCTCGAATGGCCTTGACGCTGTGAAAACAGGACCAGGCTGTTCTGAAAAACACCCCCAATGAACGCTTTTGACCTCCCTCCCTCCTCAACGACACCTGGAGTCGAACTTTTGCAGATCGGCCTCAGTCTAAAGAAACATTACATCATCACACCCAAGACAATTGGGCACACACGCACACACCCCCCTTCACCACCCCACGCCTTCACCACCGCGCGAGATTGTCGTGATTAAATGTAACGTGTTTATGTGTGCATTGCATGGAGGTTTTTTCCCACTCCAGACTAGGCCCCCTTAGGAGCCCAGTATAGATTGTATTGTTTTACTCATCTTTTCCCCCAGCGTTTTACCTTTTACGGGGCGTCTTGTGGCGACCCATCAGCGCTCCTGTTCTGTAACCCTGTACACTGTTTGTTTGTCTAATCTTGAACGGGTTTGTGCTGAAAACAAAGTTTTGTTGTACTTGTGCAATGACAACAAAGACCTATCTATCTATCTATCTATCTATCTATCTATCTATAGTCGTCGGCGATCACTCGGAACGAGTATGATTGTCCTCCTGTTGGTGGGATTGCCTTCAGGAGAACGCCTGTGCGTGCAATCTTTTAAAGTGGGGAGACTGGTGCACAGACAGCCACCACACTGTCCTTGGCAAAAAGAAGGCCAGGGTCCAATGTCATGGAGACCAAGACAATTGGGGGCCCATCTTTGCTGCAGCCTTCTTCCGCCTTTGTGACTGTTGTGGCGCTTCTATGCAACCATCATCCGCCCACTCCGCCGTTGAGGTCTTTTTCGACGAGGCAGACGCGCAGACTCCAACATCAAGTATAGTACCGCGATACTAATAAATCATATTCGGTACTATACCGCCTCTGAAAAGTACCGGTCCCCCACCCATCGTCATCGTGTCATGCAGATGAGCATGTTCGGCAGTGCACAATCGCTGGAGTACTTTCAAGCAGACACAGTGTGTAGACAGAAAAGGGAGAACGGACACATTTTGGCATAATAAATAAAGATAAAGGTGAAGTTATAACACTGAAACGCCCTCAGGAAGAGGTGCTTTAAAGACATGGCTGGCTAATAAGCTAACTAGCAGCTAGTGTCTGTCCGCAGTGTTGTAACTACTTCAAAATCTTTTGACAAGAACAAGAAAGTTTGATCATATTACACCTATACTGGCTCACCTGCACTGGCTTCCTGTGCACTTAAGATGTGACTTTAAAGTTTTACTACTTACGTATAAAATACTACACGGTCTAGCTCCATCCTATCTTGCTGATTGTATTGTACCATATGTCCCGGCAAGAAATCTGCGTTCAAAGAACTCCGGCTTATCATCAATCAATGAATCAATGTTTATTTATATAGCCCTACATCACAAGTGTCTCAAAGGGCTGCACAAGCCACGACGACATCCGCGGTACAGAGCCCACATAAGGGTAAGGAAAAACTCACAACCCCAATGGGACGTCGATGTGAATGACTATGAGAAAGCATATCCCTAACCGATGCACAGGCGAGCGGTTATTAGTGATTCCCAGAGCCCAAAAAAAGTCTGCGGGCTATAGAGCGTTTTCTATTCGGGCTCCAGTACTATGGAATGCCCTCCTGGTAACAGTCAGAGATGCTACCTCAGTAGAAGCATTTAAGTCCCATCTTAAAACTAATTTGTATACTCTAGCCTTTAAATAGACCCCCTTTTTAGACCAGTTGAGCTGCCGTTTCTTTTCTTTTCTGCCCCCCTCTCCCTCGTGGAGGGGGGGGGGCACAGGTTCGGTGGCCATGGATGAAGTGCTGGCTGTCCAGAGTCGGGACCCGGGGTGGACCGCTCGCCTGTACATCGGTTGGGGACATCTCTGCGCTGCTGACCTGTGTCCGCTCTGGATGGTCTCCTGCTGGCCCCACTATGGACTGGACTCTCACTATTATGTTAGATCCACTATGGACTGGACTTTCACAATATTATGCTAGATCCACTCGACGTCCATTTCACCGGTCGCCCTAGAGGGGTGGGGGGGTCACCCACATCTGCGGTCCTCTCCAAGGTTTCTCATTGTCATCCCACTGGGTTGAGTTTTTCATTGCCCTGATGTGGGATCTGAACCGAGGATGTTGTTGTGGCTGTGCAGCCCTTTGAGACACTTGTGATTTAGGGCTTATAAATAAACATTGATTGATTGATTGAAAATCATTCATCCTTGCCTCCATGGAGACAAATCAAATACATTTATTGCAAGTATCAACCCTGTAAGATGAGAAATAGCTATATATGCTTCACTACACACTGCAGTCATGATAATGAATGTGTTAAAACTTGTCTATAGTTGACAAAGTCAAGACAAGAATTAATTATGCCCGACCACTAAGACAATATTCTTAACTTTGAATACACTGTTCACATGCGAATGAAAGGCATACTTAGTCAACAGCCATACATGTCACACCAAAGGTGGCCGTATGAACAACGCCAACACTGTCATAAATATGTGCCATATAGTGAAACCACACCAAACAACAATGACAAACATTTTGGGAGAATATTTGCACCGCAACACAACATAAACACGACAAAACAAATTCCCAGAATTCCCTGCAGCACCAACTCTTCCGGGACGCTACAATATAAACAAACGCCATTGGTGGATCTATACCTAACATCCACTGTAATGATACCAAGTACAGGAGCGTATCTAGTCGATACTACGATGATTACATCGATATTTTTTAGCATCACAAAATCTTCTTTCGTTTTAAAAAATTGTATATTATGTTTATAAACTCAGGAAATATGTCCCTGGACACATGAGGACTTTGAATATCAATCAATCAATCAATGTTTGTTTATATAGCCCTAAATCGACCGCTGTATGATCCTGTCACTACTTGGTATCGGATTGATACTCACATTTGTGGTATCATCCAAAACTAATGTAAAGTATCTAACAACAGAAGAATAAGTGATTATTACATTTTAACAGAAGTGTAGATAGAACATGTTAAAAGAGAAAATAACCGGATATTAACAGTAATTGAACAAGTAGATTAATAATTAATTTTCTACCACTTGTCCTTAATAATGTTGACAAAATAATAGAATGGAAAATGACACAATATGTTACTGCATATGTCAGCAGCTAAATTAGGAGCCTTTGTTTGTTTACTTACTACTAAAAGACAAGTTGTCTTGTATGTTCACTATTTTATTTAAGGACAAACTTGCAATAAGAAACATATGTTTAATGTACCCTAAGATTTTTTGTTAAAATAAAGCCAATAATGACATGTTTTGTGGTCCCCTTTATTTAGAAAAGTACCGAAAAATGAAGAATCACTTAAGTGATGAGTGTTTTATTTGCAAACATTCAAACACAGTGTAACTTTTCAAACTGTGTGTAATGACTCAGTGGCCAAAAATATTAAATGTACTTGTTGAAAAAATATCTGCCTTGTTTTTAATGAATAACTAGGCCTACTAATGGATGGATGGATGGATGCTACTGTATTTTACTGTTGCATGGTCATTATGGTGGTACTTGGAGAGCCGAGTGCCTTCTGAGTGGTACTTGGTGAAACAATTTTGAAAACCACTGATGTGTAGATTTAAGCGTTGAATAATTAAAAATAACGTACGACTTAATTTTAAAATTTTTACGGCTGAGGCCCTTCCCAGGACAAAACTTGGGGTGAGCCCTAAAGATAGTAAAAATACCTCCACTATATTGCCAAACGTATTTGGCCACCCATCCAAATGATCAGAATGAGGTGTCCTAATCACTTGGCCCGGCCACAGGTGTATAAAATCAAGCACTTAGGCATGGAGACTGTTTCTACAAACATTTGTGAAAGAATGGGACGCTCTCAGGAGCTCAGTGATTTCCAGCGTGGAACTGTCATAGGATGCCACCTGTGCAACAAATCCAGTCTTGAAATGTTCTCGCTCCTAAATATTCCAAAGTCAACTGTCGGCTTTATTATAAGAACATGGAAGAGTTTGGGAACAACAGCAACTCAGCCACGAAGTGGTAGGCCATGTAAACTGACACAGAAGGGTCAGCGGATGCTGAAGAGCATAGTGCAAAGAGGTCGCCGACTTTCTGCACAGTTGTGCCGAGTGTGAAATTTGGTGGAGGAGGAATTATGGTGTGGCGTTGTTTTTCAGGAGTTGGGCTTGGCCCCTTAGTTCCAGTGAAAGGAACTTTGAATGCTCCAGGATACCAAAACATTTTGGACAATTCCAGGCTCCCAACCTTGTGGGAACAGTTTGGAGCAGGCCCCTTCCTCTTCCAACATGACTGTGCACCAGTCCACAAAGCAAGGTCCATAAAAACATGGATGACAGAGTCTGGTGTGGATGAACTTGACTGGCCTGCACAGAGTCCTGACCTGAACCCGATAGAACACCTTTGGGATGAATTAGAACGGAGACTGAGAGACCAGCATCAGTGTGTGACCTCACCAGTGTGCTTTTGGAAGAATGGTGGAAAATCCCTATAAACACACTCCGCAACCTTGTTGACAGCCTTCCCAGAAGAGTTGAATTTGTAATAGCTGCAAAAGGTGGACCGACATCATATTGAACCCTATGGGTTAGGAATGGGATGGCACTTCAAGTTCATATGTGAGTCAAGGCATACTTGCCAACCTTGAGACCTCCGAATTCGGGAGATGGGGGAGGCGGGTTTGGTGGTAGCAGGGGGTGTATTTTGTAGCATCCCGGAAGAGTTAGTGCTGCAAGGGATTCTGGGTATTTGTTCTGTTGTGTTTATGTTGTGTTACGGTGCGTATGTTCTCCCGAAATGTGTTTGTCATTCTTGTTTGGTGTGGGTTCACAGTATGGCGCATATTTGTAACAGTGTTAGAGTTGTTTATACGGACACCCTCAGTGTGACCTGTATGACTGTTGATCAAGTATGCCTTGCATTCACTTGTGTGTGTGTAAAAGCCGCATATAATATGTGACTGGGTCGGCACGCTTTTTGTATGGAGGAAAAGCGTAAGTGACGACAGGTTGTAGAGGACGCTAAAGGCAGTGCCTTTAAGTGCCCCGATATTGTCGTCCGGGTGGAAATCGGGAGAAATTTGGGAGAATGGTTCCCTCGGGAGATTTTCGGGAGGGGCACTGACATTCCTGAGTCTCCCGGGAAAATTGATTGATTGATTGAAACTTGTATTAGTAGATTGCACAGTGAAGTACATATTCCGTACAATTGACCACTAAATGGTAACACCCGAGTAAGTTTTTCAACTTGTTTAAGTCGGGGTCCACTTAAATTGATTCATGATACAGATATATACTATTTTCATAATACAGTCATCACACAAGTTAATCATCAGAGTATATAAAATGAATTGTTTACATTATTTACAATCCGCGGTGTGGGATATGGAGGGGGGTGGGGGGGGGGGGGTTAGGATTTGTTGGTATCAACACTTCAGTCATCAACAATTGCATCATCAGAGAAAGTTAGTTTAGGGTTGAAGTTGCCTGGAGGTGTTGTTTTAGTGCGGTTTTGAAGGAGGATAGAGATGCCCTTTCTTTTATACCTGTTGGGAGTGCATTCCACATTGATGTGGCATAGAAAGAGAATGAGTTAAGACCTTTGTTAGATCGGAATCTGGGTTTAACGTGGTTTGTGAAACTCCCCCTGTTGTTGTGGTTATGGCGGTCATTTACGTTAAGGAAGTAGTTTGACATGTACTTCGGTATCGGGGAGGTGTAGCGGATTTTATAGACTAGGCTCAGTGCAAGTAGTTTTACTCTGTCCTCCACCCTGAGACAGCCCACTTTGGAGAAGTGGGTAGGAGTGAGGTGTGATCTGGGGTGGAGGTCTAGAAGTAACCTGACTAGCTTGTTCTGGGATGTTTGGAGTTTAGATTTGAGGGTTTTGGAGGTGCTAGGGTACCAGGAGGTGCATGCGTAATCGAAAAAGGGTTGAACGAGAGTTCCCGCCAGAATCTTCATGGTGCTTTTGTTGACCAGAGAGGAGATTCTGTAGAGAAATCTCGTTCGTTGGTTGACCTTTTTGATTTTGAATTGGGAGGGTTGGCAAGTATGAGTCAAGGCAGGCGGCCAAATACTTTTGGCAATGTAGTGTATTATTGGTTTTGAAAATTAAATATATCAAAATGGCCCCTGCATGCTTTGATTTATTCAGTGTTTTTATCCTGAGTGGAAAAAGTTTGGACACCTCAACTCATTATTTTTCCTATTTTCCACCCAACAGGTTAGTTTCTAGAGGTTCTGAACTAAATGGCTGCCTGTGGACTAAAATGTGGTGTTTGTACCTGACTGGAGCTGGACGGGAAGGACGATATCGGCGGGACGTCCAGCACCTTCAGCTCGTACATGCTGCCGTTGAGAATGACGGAGGGTCGGTACACGTATCTGCTGCGGGTCGGCGTGTAGACCTCCGCGAAGTCGTTGTAGATGAACTGGCGGATTATACAAGTTTTGCCCACTCCGGGAGCACCGATGACGGCGATACTCAGCGTCTCCACCATCCCTGGAGCCCGGGGTCAGCACCATGGACACGCGCGCACGCGCTCAAATCTCCCACGCGTGGGTCACAGAGAAGTTCCGAGTCCGGGCTGGGGGGGGCGGGGACGAGTCGTCGCGCGTGACGGCGTCCTGTGGAGTGGAAAAGGAAAGACTTTGTCACTGCCGATGCGTGCGTGGAAAGTCCACCTCGGCGGTGCCCACGCGGATCTGACCTTGGCGGGAGCCCCGCGTGTCTTCATGGCTTCTTCTTCATCGTCATGCGTCTCCATCACGCGGCGCCGACACGCGCCCCACGTGATCTAATGATCTCTCCCACCGACCATCAACAGATGCCTTCCGATTTGAAGGTAATCCACGCTGGAGCTCGGCCGTGGGGTTTGTGTAATGGCATCCTATTGACGAGCACCGTGCGTCTGCGGATGGGAAGACACCAGCCTCTCTCTCTCTCTCTCTCTTACCCCCACGTGATCACGTGATGCAGGACTACACATCATCTCGCTGAAGGATACGACTTATTAGCAGAGATGGTCCAGGACGATATGAACCCGATCCATCACTGCGATACATAAGGTCAGCATGATGGCCGCACACACACTTTTATGTGCTGGACTCACTCATGCCTACAAATAGGAAAAGGTTGCATTATTGCGCTTTAGGTGCCTGGAAGGAGATCCAACACAAGAATAATCTGCCTTTTTAAAGAGAACCAAATTGCCACCAAATGAACCATCCATCCATCCATCCATTTCCTACCGCTTGTCCCTTACAGCAGTGGTCCCCAACCTTTTTGTACTTGCGGACCGGTCAATGCTTGAAAATGTGTCCCACGGACCGGGGGTGGGAGGGGTAGTAAAAAAAAAAAAAAATTTTTTTTTTTTTTTTTTTTTTGGTCATAAAGAAATACAATCATGTGTGCTTATGGACTGTATCCCTGCAGACTGTATTGATTTATATTGATATATAATGTATATATTGTGTTTTTATGTTGATTTAATTTAAAAAAAAAAAAAATAATTTATTTTTTTTAATTTCTTGTGCGGCCGCGGCCCGTTACCAATCGGTCCACGGACCGGTACCGGGCCGCGGCCCGGTGGTTGGGGACCACTGCCTTACAGGGTCCTGCGGGGGTGCTGTAGCCTATCTCAGCTGCATTCGGGCGGAAGGCGGGTTACACCCTGGACAAGTCGCCACCTCATCGCATTAGGGACTAAGTCAAGTGAATGGTGTGTGTGTGTATATATATATATATATATATATATATATATATATATATATATATATATATATATATATATATATATATATATATATATATATATATATATATATATATATCAGTGACGTGCAGTGAGGTTCATGGCTGGTGAGGCACTGACTTCATCACAGTCAGATTTACAAACATATGAACCCTAAAGAGTATCTTATTCACCATTTGATTTGCAGCAGTTAACGGGTAATGTTTAAAAGCTCATACCAGCATTCTTCCCTGCTTGGCACTCAGCATCAAGGGTTGGAATTGGGGGTTAAATCACCAAAAATTATTCCCGGGCGCGGCGCCGCTGCTGCCCACTGCTCCCCTCACCTCCCAGGAGGTGATCAAGGGGATGGGTGAAATGCAGAGGACACATTTCACCACACCTAGTGTGTGTGTGACAATCATTGGTACTTTAACTTAACTTTAACTTTACACATACAAACTGTAGCACACAAAAAAAGCACATTTAATAAAAAAAACGTTATTATGGTCTTACCTTTACTTATAAATTAAGTCCATGCGCCACTGTTGTGCTGGATTAATGCACCCCCGCTGTAGAATGCACCCCCTGACGGGAGTGTTATATCAACTAAAGCCCACACTTAAACTTTCCACGTGCAAGATTGAATCTATTTAAAAAAGTTATTTAATAAGAAGCCAAAAAGGGCAAAAACAATAATGTTCGTGTTGGAGGAGTTGTGAATGACTGAAATATGAAATCCGTGCTGCAGTCTGCAGGTGTACCTAATGTTGTGGCCCTGCAGCTGCCATTTCTAATATAAAGTAGTGTAAAGTTCTTACTTATATCTGTCAGTAAACTCGCCATGAAAGCGCTAAAACATACCGTGCGCCGTTTGTATGAAAATAGACTTGAATAAACCTGTTCATCGGCAGTGCGCCTTATAATCCGGTGCGCCCTATCGTCCGGAAAATACAGTAATATTATATTTCCCTAAAATATAAATAGAGGCTATAAAGTGTGTTTTATCCGATTACTGGATCAATTGAACAATCTAATCAACGATCACTTAATTATTAAAATAATCGATTGCTACAGTCCTAATATCATGCAGTATTTATTTCTAACCTTTTTATATTATTTTTAATATTTTATTGCATAGCTTGTCAATTTAAAAAAAAAAGTTAATTTATAATTGTAAAACATAAATTGATTTTTCATCTAAAACACACAACATATTTACCCCCTATCACCAATAAAAACAAAACTGTTAATTTAACACATTAACTCATGCAATTAATCACCAAAAAATTCACATTAATCATGTACATAAGCAGATTAATCACAAAAATTATTTTGAATGTACATGCTTTTTTTAACCTTAACTTATAAACTGACTGGTGTGCTTGCTGGCAAATTTTGCTTCAGTTTTAAGCAAATAAATGACATAAATTCAAAATATATAAAAAAAAAAAAAAAAAAACATCTTTAATGACATTCTGACAATAAAATTGCATTTATACCCAAATATTAAAATACAATTTTTGAAAATATATTAGCTCGTGCAAGCCAGTAATATCCAGTGATTAATCATGATGAATCCAAATTCAAAAGGGTGATAAATCTGATCCAAAAAAAAAGTTTGACAGCATTGGTTAAGATTAATATATTTTTCATTTAAAAAAATGCTAATTAGGCTTTATTATGTTATTTGTTATTCACATATGCACTGGGGTAGGCTCCACCTCACCCGTGACCACAATGAGGACAAATGGTATAGAAAATGGAATGCGTGAATTTTTACGAATTCACATAATTTTTTTGTCATGTTTCAAATAGTGAGGCATGTTTACTACATCTGCATTAGTTACAGTGCATCCGGAAAGTATTTACAGCGCTTCACTTTTTCCACATGTTATGAATAAATTAATTTTTATCCTCAAAATTCTACACATAATACTTGAGAATGTGGGATCTGTCCATCTGTCTCCCCCTCCCCCTGTACTTAGATAAAAGCATACGTTTATTATTGAGGTTATTTGCGGTCGACGGCGCCATTTTAGAGATATTTTTGCACCACTCGCATACCTAAAGGTAACACAAAATAACAGGACTTATCATCAGCAACAGCAGCTTGAGAAAAATAAAGAAAATATTAATTAATATAATAAAACTAGCGGCGACCGAATACTTTTGCACAATACCCACCTACATTTTGGAATGCATGAGAGAACTGGAAAATATCAACGTGGAACTGACTTCACTAGATTGTGCAGGTGTACCTAATGTTGTGGACAGTGAGTTTAACTGTATGGGGCTGCTCTGTTTGGTCTTTTTTGTTTTGTTTAGTTTTTTGTCTCACTGGTCATAAAACATTGTCTATAAAGACATTGGAACAGCTAGGTGGTTTAGTCAGGAACAGTGAAGTGCATGCTAAATCTTGGCGGTTCATTAACAGAAGCAGTCAGGTATAACGTGGCGGTGAAATGCTGACAAAAAGCTATTCATTAGCACTGTGTCCTCCAATTAACCGCTGATGGAGCAAAAAACAGGAATTGGACCACATCCAGCAGGGGCGAGGTTGTCGCCGGTTGCAGGCTTGTGCAAAATTCTGCATTGAAATGGAAAGGAGTTCAAATTCCATTCCCTTTAAATTGAGGCTGCAAAGAGGAAGTAGAAATCGCAATCCAATTTCGAATTAAAAGAAGTATAGCATTCAAATGCATATTGATATTGTTGGTGTATTTCAGAATCATGCTCTAGTACAGGGGTGTCAAACGTACGGCCCGAGGGCCGGATCAGGCCCGCAAACAGATGTTATCCGGCCCGCGGGATGAGTTTGCTAAGTATAAAAATGACCTTGAAATTTTTGAATGAAAGAAACTGCTGTTCCAAATGTGTCCACTGGATGTCGCAACAACAATTCTTTGTTTCTTTGTAGATCATGCTACATATGTACAAAATAAACCACATGATGTTAGTACATCAGTCGAGAAAAATGATGAAACTATATAAATAACATACTGTAATTTCATTTTGATGTATTTTTTTATCTTGATAGATTGAAAATTAACACCAATGAGTTGACTGATGAACATTATCACATAATTTATTCAGAAAATATAAATAACGACACATAAAGTATATATATTATTAACCGCAACATGTAATTGTAAAAAAAAAAACAACAACATTATGATTTGTACAATTTCAGCATGTGCTTGTTAAATTTTTAAACAAAGAAAACAATCTGAAGTTTTCTTTATTTTTAACTTATCGTGCCGTGATTTTACCAGTCCGGCCCAGTTGGGAGTAGATTTTTTTCCATGTGGCCCCCGATCTAAAATGAGTTCGACACCCCTGCTCTAGTATATTCCATATATGACTCTTTACATATTTAACATGAATATTATTATGAACATAATGTACACGTTTTATGTTCAGTTTCTTATATTCAATTTAAGTTTTGGGTATTATAAATGGAGGGTTTTTTTCTCAAATTTTTTGCTCAAATTTCTCAATAAACATCAGTCGTAAGCAAAAATATCAAACATATATTTGTTTAAACCTTTCTGAAGGCCTTTTGATCAGATAATGTCACAAGTTTAAATAAGTAAAATAACTAATGTTATGCAAATGTATACTAATTGAAAATGGTGGCATCATTAGATCTAAAAGTGTTTAATAGGTTAAAAAAAAAAGGATATGTTTGCTTTTTTTGTCCTGTCCAGCTACTCAGTTAAATTATATCGTTGATGTAGATGCCCATATTTGCTGTACAGATTTACTTTTAAAAAAAGAAGTGTGGGATACTTCTCTTGTTGCCTTATTTGTATTTTAATTTATTAAAGGGATTTATATTAATTTTTGGTGCAGCTGGACCTGGGCAGGAGGGGATAGAAAGAAAAAAGAAGGAAGACAGATTGTGGGGACAGGAGACGGATAAGACAGAGAGACAACAACAACAACAACAGCAGAACAGCATCAGCAAATACAATATGTACAAATATGATACCAAAAGTGATAGCAAAGAAGCAGTTAGTGAAGTAAATAATAATACAGAAATGACAATGAACATTATTGCACTATAAATGGAGCAATAAAAATACTAATGGAAATAGCACTATTGATGATGAATAATAATAATGACCTCTATTATCAACAATACAATTGTTCAAATGCAACAATACATATATGTAATGATAACTTGAATCACAAAAGAAAGCATTTAAATGGAGGGGAAGAAAGAGAAGCGAACTGGGGGCGGTAAAGAACCAAACTTCATGAATTTTTTTTGTGACAAACAAGTATGTGCTCCAATCACTTTGTCACAAAAAAAAAAAAGAGTTTTAGAAATCATTGGAAACTCAAGACAGCCATGAAATTATGTTCTTTACAAGTGTATGTAAACGTTTGACCACAACTGTATATACAGTGCATACATACATACACACACAGGCACACCTACAAATACATCCATATTTACACACACATACAGTATACATATAATTAAAATATAATTAAGAAAAAGATCAAATGAATACAACCTAAAAAAAACCTATAAATACCGTATTTTCCGCACTATAAGGCGCACCTTAAATGAATGGCCTATTTTAAAACTTTGTTCATATATAAGGCGCACCGCATTATAAGGCGCATAGAATAGACGCTACAGTAGAGGCTGGGGTTACTTTATGCATCCCGTAGTTGCGAGACCTGTTGTGGCTCAATATTGGTCCATATATAAGGCGCACCGGATTATAAAGCACACTGTCAGCTTTTGAGAAAATTGGAGGTTTTTAGGTGCGACTTATAGTGCGGAAAATACGGTAGATAAAATAATGAATAAATACATTTTAAAAAGAGGAGAGGGGAATATCACAGGGCAGTTGCGCAGCACAGCCGGGGCCCCAACAGAGGAGGCAAGCGACCGTCCCAAGCCGACACCAGACGAGTCTGCACGGCCGCAGTGCGGGGCAGCCCAAACCAGACCACGCCCCACCACCCACTCCAGGGTATGGAGTAAGCCTAAGGAGACCAAAAGACAGAGGGGCACGGGTTGGGCCCCGCCCGACAGTGGGGAGCCTCCCAGCCCCCCGGGCAAAGCCCCCCACCAAACCACCCACGAGAGGGACAGTTCACCGCCAAACCCAAGGCGACCGCCCCCAGTCCCACCAGTCAAAATGAACAAGTAACACAGTAGATTTGGACCAGTTGATGGAGTATTCTGAACAAGAACTGAATTTATCAATGACTGAAATTGTGTCTTGAAGAAAAGAATGTGGATTTTGTAGGGAAAAAAAGTAATACATCAGCATAAAGGCTTATTTTGATGAATGGTTGCCTTTAATATTTGCATGCTGTCGAATTGCGGTTGCAAGAGGTTCAATAAATATAGCAAACAGTGACGGAAAAAGTATACAACTTTGCCTAGTGCCTCTCATAAGATTAAATCTTGGAGAGATTTGGATGCTAGTTCTAACTGAATCTGAGGGAAAACTATATAGAACCTTGATCCATGCTATAAATGAGTCTCCAAATCCAAATTTATGTACAGTAGCTAGAAGAAAATTCCAATTAAAGTTAAAGTTAAAGTCCCAACGATTGTCACACACACTGGGTGTGGTGAAATTTGTCCTCTGCATTTGACCCATCACAGTATCAAACACTTTTTCAGCATCTAATGAAACAAAACAGCGGTTTTCAGATTATGAATAACAGAATATTCTATCAGATTGAGTAGACGGTGAACATTGTTGGACAATTGTCTCCCTTTGATAAAAACCTGTTTGATCAGGATATACTATTTAGAGAGTGATTTCTTATAATCTTTGAGCTAATGCTTTGCAGATAATTTTAAGATCAACGTTATTTAGGGAGATTGGCCGGTAACTGGACGGAAGTGTTGGGTCTTTATCAGGTTTTAGCAAGAGACTGATTATAGCAGAGTTCATATTTGACAGGCTCTGACAGTGGTTTGCTCGTATGCGCCAAATGGCAGTTGGGAGTACCCGACCTTCTTGAGGACCCTAGAGCAGTGGTCCCCAACCACCGCGGCCCGGTACCGGGCCGCGCAAGAAATTAAAAAAAAATAAAAAAAATAAAAAAATAAAAATTATTTTTTAAATTAAATCAACATAAAAAACACAATATATACATTATATATCAATATAGATCAATACAGTCTGCAGGGATTCAGTCCGTAAGCACACATGATTGTATTTCGTTATGAAAAAAAAAAAAAATTCCCCCCCGTGGGACAAATTTTCAAGCGTTGACCGGTCCCCAGCTACAAAAAGGTTGGGGACCACTGCCCTAGAGGACTCCGTCATTCTACTGGGTGACTTCAATGCCCACGGTGGCAACGACAACGAAACCTGGAGGGGCGTGATTGGGAGGAACGGCCTCCCTGATCTGAATTAGAGTGGTATTCTGTTATTGGACTTCTGGGAGAGCCACAGTTTGTCCATAACGAACACCATGTTCAAACAGAAGTGTGCCCACAAGTGCACTAGGCACCAGGTCGCAGGTCGATAATCGACATCAGATATGCGACCACATGTCTTGGACACTCGGGTGAAGAGAGGGGCTGAGCTGTCAACTGATCACCACCTGGTGGATACAAAACCCAAAACCAGAGAAGTTGGCACATTGTGTAATTCGTAAATAAAAATAGAATATAATGATTTGCAAATCCTTTTAAACTTCTATTCAATTGAATAGACTGCAAATATAAGATATTTAATGTTTGAACTGAGAAACTTAATTTTTTTTTGCAAATAATCATTAACTTAGAATTTATTGGCAGCAACACATTGCAAAAAAGTTGGCACTGGGGCATTTTTACCACTGTGTTACATGGCCTTTCCTTTTAACAACACTCAGTAAACATTTGGGAACTGAGGAGACCAATTTATTAAACTTTTCAGGTGGAATTCTTTCCCATTCTTGCTTGATTTACATCTTAAGTTGTTCAACAGTCCAGGGTCTCCGTTGTCGTATTTAGGCTTCATATTGCGCCACACATTTTCAATGGGAGACAGGTCTGGACTACAGGCAGGCCAGTCTAGTACCCGCACTCTTTTACTATGAAGCCACGTTGATGTAACACGTGGCTTGGCGTTGTCTTGCTAAAATAAGCAGGGGCGTCCATGGTAACGTTGCTTGGATGGCAACATATGTTGCTCCAAAACCTGTATGTACCTTTCAGCATTAATGGCGCCTTCACAGGTGTGTAAGTTACCCATGTCTTGGGCACTAATACACCCCCATACCATCACAGATAATGGCTTTTGAACTTTGCGCCTATAACAATCCGGATGGTTCTTTTCCTCTTTGTTCCGGAGGACATGACGTCCACAGTTTCCAAAAACAATTTGAAATGTGGACTCGTCAGACCACAGAACACTTTTACACTTTGCATCAGTCCATCTTAGATGAGCTCGGGCGGCGTTTCTGGGTGTTGTTGATAAATGCCTTTCGCTTTGCATAGTAGAATTTTACCTTGCACTTACTGACAGTGGTTTTCTGAAGTGTTCCTGAGCCCATGTGGTGATATCCTTTACACACTGATGTCGGTTTTTGATGCAGTACTGCCTGAGGTATCGAAGGTCACAGGCATTCAATGTTGGTTTTCAGCTTTGCTGCTTACGTGCAGTGATTGTTCCAGATTCTCTGAACCTTTTGATGATATTACGGACCGTAGATGGAGAAATCCTTAAATTCCTTGCAATAGCTCGTTGAGAAATGTTGTTCTTAAACTGTTCGCCAATTTGCTCACGCATTTGTTTACAAAGTGGTGACCCTTGCCCCATCCTTGTTTGTGAATGACTGAACATTTCATGGAAGCTGCTTTCATATCTAATCATGGCACCCACCTGTTCCCAATGAGCCTGTTCACCTGTGGGATTTTCCAAATAAGTGTTTGATGAGCATTCCTCAACTTTCTCAGTCTTTTTTGCCACTTGTGCCAGCTTTTTTGAAACATGTTGCAGGCATCAAATTCCAAATGAGCTCATATTTGCAAAAAATAAAGTTTTCCAGTTCAAACATTAAGTATCTTGTCTTTGCAGTCTATTCAATTAAATATAGGTTGGAAAAGATTTGCAAATCATTGTATTCTGTTTTTATTTACGATTTACACAACGTGCCAACTTCACTGGTTTTGGGTTTTGTAGTAGGATCAGGTGGCGGGGGAGGATGCCGAACAGACTCAGCAGGCCCAAATGTTTAGTGAGGATAAGCTGGGAACGTTTGACAGAGTCTCCCGTCCACCAGATCTTCAACTCGCACCTCCGGCAGAGCTTCAACTGCATTCCGAGGGAGGTGGAAGACATTGAGTCCGAATGGGCCGTGTTCCGTACTTCCACTGCAGCTGCTGCTGATCAGAGCTGTGGTCGCAAGGCGGTTGGTGCCTGTCATGGCGGCAACCCCCGAACCAGATGGTGGACACCAGAGGTAAAGGGGGCTGCCAAGCTGAAGAAGGAGTCCTACCGAGCATGGCTCACTTGTGGGACTCCCGAAGCAGCAGACAGGTACCGACAAGCCAAGCGAGTCGCTTCCTCGACGAGGGCGGAAGAAAAAACTCAGGCATTGCAGAAGTTTAGGGAGATCATGGAGCAGGATTTTTCGTCAGCCTCAAAGAGATTCTGGCAGACCATCCGACACCTCAGGATGGAGAAGCAGTGCCCTGCCCACACTGTATACAGTGGGGGCGGAAACCTGCTGACCACAACTGGGGATATACTTGGGCGGTGGAAGGAATACTTTGAGGATCCCCTTAATCCTACAGACACACCCTCCGTAGAGGAGGCAGAGTCTGAGGTCACAAACCCGGACATGTCAATCACTGGAGCCGAGGTTGCTGAGATAATCAAAAAACTGCCCAGTGGCAAGGCCCCAGGAGAGATCGAGATTCACCCCGAATACCAAAAGGCTCTATGTTGGGGGACTGTCGTAGCTGACGCGTCTCTTCAACATAGTTTGGAAGTCTGGGGCGCTACCTCTGGATTGGCAGACTGGGGTGGTGGTCCCCCTTTTCAAGAAGGGAGACCGGACGGTTTGTTACAATTATAGAGGGATCACACTTCTCAGCCTCCCGGGGAAAGCCTGGTGCTGGAGACGAGAGTCCGGCCGTTAGTCGAGCCTCGCATTCAGGAGGAATAATGTAGTTTTCGTCCTGGTCGTGGAACACAGAACCACATTTTTACCATCGCTAGGGTACCGGAGTGGGCATGGGAGTTTGCTCAACCAGTCCACATGTGTTTTACGGAAAAAAGTCAGGGCGTGGGCGTGTCCAGTTTGGTGGCCAAAGGATCGCATCTCTGCTTTTTGCAGATGTTGTGGTCCTGTTGGCTTCATCAGGCTGGGACCTTCAGCGTTCACTGGGGTAGTTTGCAGCCGAGTGTGAAGCTGATGGGATGAGGATTAGCACCTCCGAAACTGAGGCCATGGTTCTCAGTTGGAAAAGGGTGGACTGAACCCCTCGGGTCGGGAGTGAAGTTCTGCTTCAAGTGGAGGAGTTCAAGTATCTCGGGTCTTGTTCACAAGTGAAGGAATAATGGAACGCGAAATTGACAGACGGATTGGTGTAGCGTTGGCAGTGGTGCAGTTACAGCACCGGTCTGTTGTGGTGAAGGAGATGAGCCAAAGGCGAAGCTCTCAATTTACCGGTCTGTCTACGTTACTACCTTCACCTATGGTCACGAGCTTTGGGTAATGACCAAAAGGACAAGGTTGCGAATACAAGAGCCAGAAATTAGTTTCTTCCGCAGGATATTTTGGATGACCCTCAGGGAAAGGGTGAGGTGCTTGGTCATCCGGGAGAGACTCAGATTAGAGCCGCTGCTCCTTCACGTCGAGAGGAGCCATCTGAGATGGCTTGGGCATCTACTACAGATGCTTCCTGGACGCCTCCCTCGTGAGGTGTTTTGGGCATGTCCAGCATGGAGGAGGCCTCAGGGCAGACCTAGGACACGTTGGAGAGACTATGTCTGGCCTCAGTGTCCCCCCCTGACCTATGGATGGATGGATGTATCTAGTTAAACCATATCCAATTGTATTTCCAATCCGCAAAGTATGTGAAAATACCATCTAAACATCACAAAATGCCACAATTTTAGATGGCCATTTAGAATATTCCGCTCCGAATGTCTTTGACAATTTTTGTAGATTCAGGGTAGGATGACATCACGATGGGAACGCTTCTGATATCACGATGGGAACGCTTCTGCACTTTTAGAAAGAGTCGTGCTGTCAATTATTCACAATCACTATGAACATGTTTTCTTTTTTTTTAATGCATTTTAAGTTGTAAATAAATGAATACATTAATAAAAAGTCAGCTAACAATGGAGTTAATGGGGGATAACGATACTCTATTTACATATCGTGACCTGAATATTAACCAAATATTAGCAATGTTGTTGTTATAAGTGCTAACACAGACAAGCTATTTTGATAACAAAGAGGTAACTATAGCTTATGCTGCAGCATTGAGACGGCCGATGTCCTGCTGCTGCCGCTGCTGCATTGTGTCTAGGCTCGTCAAAATCTGCAGTCCCTTCCAAGGCTTCTCATTGTTCATATTGAGTTTAGGTTTAATTTTGCACAGACGTGGGATCAGAGCATGTCATTGTGGTTTGTAACCCTTGGAGGCATTTGTGATTAAGTGCTATAGAAGTTAAACTTTGATTGATTGATGGATAATGGCTTCATTATAGAGGCAACTTGTTATTCCATTCTACAGGTACTTTAAGTGGAAAGCACATCTTAGTTGTCTATTAAATTGTCATATTTGGAAGTGTTTTGAAATCGCTAACGCTAATTTCTTGCACGTACTGTATATGAGATATTCAATGTAAATTTGCTTCAAGCTAGCGCACTTATGTTAAAGGGGTAATTTTATGATTTTTTCTATATTTAAAACACTTCCTTGTGGTCTACATAACATGTAACAGTGGTGCTTTGGTCAAAATCTGCACAGATTATGTTTTCTAGACCTTTTTCAAGCCGCTTTCTGACCGTCTCTTCAGGATGCGCCGTTTTGTAGGCGGTCTTATTTACGTGGCTCCACTTCGACTGACAGATAAAACTTAGAACTATTCGCTTCTTTGTATTAGTGAAGGATGCATGTGCATGTACGAGCCAGTCTGCTCCACAACAAGAAGATATAGGGGGAAAAAAGTAGCGTATTGACTACATTATTGTGCAAAGCTCTTCGGGTAAATTTTTACCATACATGGAGATATCCACTGACGTCACATGTTGGGAAAAAGTCACAAATTCGTTTGGAGGGTGTATGAATGAAGGCAAGATTGTTTTGTAAATATCTTCGACAAATTTAGCGGGCTTATGCACATCCCAAATACACAAAAACAGGTACCGATAAGTAAGAAAAGTTGGTCGTGCGTAATATTTCCCCATTAATTGTCACAGAAAAAATAAATGTTTAGGATATTATAAAGCAGATGTTTCAATGCACATCTTAGTTGTCTTGCCAATGTAATTGTCATGTTTGAAAGTGTTCGAAATCGCTATGTAAAATTTCCAATGCTAATTGCTCGTACGTATATGGGATTTTCAATTTAAATTAGCTTCAAGCTAGCGCACTTATGTTAAAAGTGCCACGGAGTAATTACATTTGAAGGCTCTCATATCAGATGTTTAAATGAAATGTGTAACTTCGTTGTGTTCAAAATCGCCATACAAAATCGCTAATGTTAATTGCTTAATTGTATATGGGATTTTCAATGCAAGTTAGCTTCAAGCTAGCACACTTATGTCAAATGTCACATAGAAATTAAATTTGAAGAATTTTAAACATCAGATGTTTAAAATAAATTGACATTTTAGCCGTCTTGTCTTTTTGTCATATTTGCAAGCGGTTGAAACACGTATATGGGATTTTTAATGTAAGTCAAGTTAGCTCTGAGCTATGTTGAATGTCACAGATAAATTATTTTGTATGTTATGGAAGTTATGTCTGACACACCTTCTTTGTGTTTGATCATTTTTGCAGTGCTTCAAAGTAAAGGCTTGGCAATGGAACACAACAGGAGTCTTCATTGAGAACCTGTTATCGGTCTGCTGAGCTAGAAGACAGAAACCAATCTTCAGCGGGAGCAGAACAGAAAACCTTAACTCTGAAATCACTGTGAGTTGTTGACACCTCATTGTTCTTGAAATGTTCATTACTTGGGCACATCATTTTTGCACTCTCTCAAATGTCCATAAAGTGAGGAATTTTAGTTACAGTTTATTACAATACGGTAAGGATTGTCGCATGTTGTTACACGTTGAGTCCTGTAATAAACCAGAGAGAACCACTGTCATGATCTTAAATTGTACTCATCAATCCAAACCCAATCAATAAGTGAGTCACCACATTGGACTTGAAGCTGTGCATGTAATTAAGCGTTCACTGGGGGGTAAAAGGACGTTTAGGATTTCAGATAGTTTGCGTTTTCCACAAAGTATTCCATATGGAGTAGAAACTAAATGAATTCCTTGTTCAAATCAATATGGAAGTCAATCTTGACACCACAAATCTTGTGTCGAGTTTGGCGACGCCCCCTGTTGGCAGGCACTTACACCACCAGATCAATATTATTGATCATCCACAGAGCAGGGACAATAGCGACAGCTTTGCACACAGCACGACATTGACTGTGGGGAGGAGGAAGTGGAGCGCGGTCAGCAAATCAGCATGTGACCTTCATCACTTGAAGCGGCGCCCATGAGCGCACACGAGAGGGTCCTCGGTCCCTATTTAAGCCGAGCGGCTGAAATACTCGCTGAGCTCTCTAAAGCGACGTTTCAGAGAAGCCGCTCTGAATCGAGGATGCACTCGGTGGGTAAAGCTCAAAGACTTTAGTAGAGGAGGTCGACTCTGTATGCAGAGTGGAGGAAGCTGCAGCTTCAAGAGCCAAAAGCTGACGATAACACATCAAGGGCCTCCAGGGGTCATGCAGTGCACTTTTTAATGCTTAGAGGGCCCACTCTAATGCTAACAACATTGGCACTTACCGTAATTTTCGGACTATAAGTCGCAGTTTTTTTCATAGTTTGGCCGGGGGTGCGACTTATACTCAGGAACGACTTGTGTGAAATTATTAACACATTACCGTAAAATATCAAATATTATTATTTAGCTCTTTCACGTAAGAGACTAGACATATAAGATTTCATGGGATTTAGCGATTAGGAGTGACAGATTGTTTGGTAAACGTATAGCATGTTCTATATGTTATAGTTATTTGAATGACTCTTATCATAATGTTACGTTAACATACCAGGCACGTTCTCAGTTGGTTATTTATGCGTCATATAACGTACACTTATTCAGCCTGTTGTTCACTATTCTTTATTTTAAATTGCCTTTCAAATGTCTATTCTTGGTGTTGGGTTTTATCAAATAAATTTCCCCAAAAAATGCGACTTATACTCCAGTGAGACTTATATATGTTTTTTTCCTTCTTTATTATGCATTTTCGGCCAGTGCGACTTATACTTATATACTTGTACAGTATTTCATTTTTTTAGGAATAAAAATTAGGTCTACAGGTAAAATTCCCCCCAAAATAGACACAATTGTGATTTCAGGCTTGTTTTCTAACAAGATTCAGCACATTTTGGAACACCCACTTTTATCTCCAAAATATAGGCGGGCCTGCATCAGCCTGCTGACGAGAAAAAGAAGCTAGTATACTATTTTGTGTCCTCTTCTGATGTTTTCTTCAAGATGCTTGAGGAAATGCTGAAAGAGCAGGTTTATCTGCAGCTGCATTGCCTGCGGCTGGGGCCCGGTCAAGATTGGCCTCCCTTTCCTCGGCCTTGGCTTCAGGCTCAAGACAGTACAGTTGAAGTCCGCAAATATTTTTAATTCACCTTCTTCGTCAGCATAATCCTAATAGAGTCTCCGACCCAGAACTTGTGTCAAGAGCCATCTTACAAAGATGTCATTTTTGTCCAAACTAACACACAATATTTTCAGATTATTTTATATTTTTCTTTTTTGGCTCATAATGGTAACCGTATCAGTTTGGAAGTAATTATGGCCATGGGCGACAAAAACATGCAATGAAGTGATCAAAATAATAGTTTTACATGCCTTTATCCACACTGAATATACGTGGAATTGGGCTGCAGTTCTGTAGACGTCACACCAAGACGGGGTGACATATTGAGTCAGGGGGCATTACAAGTACTTCATTATCTACCCATTACACAAAAACTAATTTTATAATATGAGAAATGACTGCCAGAATAATTTTCATGAGCAGAAAATACATAAAGTATTCAGTCACATTGATTACGTCATCACCTATGCTATTTTACAGCCACTAGGGTCAAATCTGTAGAATTTGCTATGATAGCTGGTGATATAACCAATATTATATTTATTACCTCTCCGGCATTTTCAGTTAGCTGACAGCATCGCTTGGCCTTCAATTTAACGTTGAGTCATAAAACTGTTGAGGATTTGTGATGCATTGGCCTGAAACACACATAAAGAAAAGGCAGCGCATATGAATTGATCTATATTTTTTTTATTATTTCTCTTTTAGATGATGTACACACAAAGAACAAAATTATGTCAATCAAAAAAAAACACACGATCCAACATTATTTCTTACAGCGGCTGTCCATCACGGCCACCTGTGTATCGATCGATAAAGAAGGTGACGGATGCTTACATCCTGCAGAGCCAATGAAAAGGGCATCAGTGCCTTGACTGGAGGAAAAAAAGGACTCCAATTAATCTGCAGAGTATGAGGGTGACACACAGTGTTGTTCTGAGCAGCCATACTAACATGCACACTGATTGCTTGAGTGTTACAAACCACACCATCATTTCTCCTCAGCCTTCATCTTTTCAGGCCACAGAGGTGCCTAAATGCAAATAAGACTCACTCCTCAACATCTGGACCAGTTTTCCACAAAAACAATGGAATGACTAGGATAGACAGCAGAGGGCTGCTTCAGTCTTAAAAAAAAAAAAAAAAAAAATCCAGATATGAACGTAAACATGAAAGAAACGACATGATATAGCCAAGACAGCCGACCTCCGCCTGATACCCACAGAAGAGTTAAAGCCTGCATTGAATATCGCAGTTCAAAAACTGCAAATTGCAAACTAAAAACATGACAAGTCGCAAAGCTCTAAGGCGATTTAACGCCTCTTAGCCACAGAAGCAGTCGAGATGATGAGGCGGCTGAGGCAGGGACCATCCTGGCTATTTAATACAGGACACATTAAATTAGGTAGGGAAAAACTATCATTGATGAGAAAACCAGCAAGATAAATGTGCAGTCTCAAATAAAAGATGCACCTGAATAATAAAGAGCTGGACAAAAGACAAACTGCACTGCATGATAGTGTGACATGGGCCAAAAGGCTTAGAGGAGGACACCGACTGGCCCATCAGTGTTTTGTGTTTTTTCTTTCTCAGTTCTTCAGCACGGCTTCGTAGCTCTGGAAGACACACTGTGAAACTTCGGGAGCTCTGCACTTCAGGGAAACCTGAGAAAGACAAGAACAAAAGAGCAGGTAGAACATGGTGATGTGATGTCACATTAGATCAGTTCTTCTCAAATAGTAAGGGGAGGTATTTGTGTGCCGAGCGAGAGTTGGTCAGGTGACCCATCTTTGCACTGGAAGCACACTGAATGTTTTTTGTGTGACCCCAGGAACATGCTTTATCAGAATCCAATAATGCTTTATCAAACCCTGCTACAAAAAGCTGTGCACTAGAAAATGTGCTCATTGTAGCCATTAACCCGGAATTTCTCATTTGATATAAAAAAATCAGCAGTTAATGTTGCTGATCAATTTGCATTTAATGTTATTTATTGAGTTCATTTAAGTGTACTTTTCAGTATCAAATGGTTCAAGACAGTTAATATTGTTTTATACTTTAAATAAGGATTTTTGTTTCAAGCAAATTGATGCACTTTTAAATATTTTCTGTTACAGACTAAAAACGATGTTCATAAAGTTATTTGCTGTAAATTGATCTATTTTTCTTTTTTGTTTTCTTCAATGTTAATAGGATTACAATGTTAGGCAGAGGTGTACATCTAACCATTTTATAGACAAATTATACTATTTATTGCAGCAGTGGAGAGTAGGTGGGCTCAAAATAATTGAGAAACACTGCCTTAGAGTAACACGAGGTACAATTTTAGTAAAAGGTGGTTTGGTCCATGCACGTATTGGAAAAATTTTAGAAAAACAGTCAGGATAGAGACATTCGAGAACTTTTGGCATGTAGATTAGGAAAATGGTTTTTTGTCAGTTTTTGGTCCTTTTAAAGTACATGATACCACCTTTGACATACAAAAAAACATAAAAAAATACATTATAATAAAAAAGTAATTCCTATAGGTATATTATGTAAGTGAATTGGTGTATATTATATTATATATTTATTAATGTTGATGAACTTGCTGCAGTTTGCAATAAAATATTGAAACAAAAAGTTTTAAGTTACTATATTTTGTGTGAATTAAAAAAATTTACCACAGAGGTTTAACAATTTTGAGCGCAACAGTTTGAGTTTGAGTTTATTTCGAACATGCAGGCATACAACATGATACATCACAATTTCCAGTTTCTCTTTTCAACATGTTCGAAAAGGAGTAAGAAGAAGCAGAGCATATTTAATCATACCCCTTTTCTTTTACACAACAGTTGCTAAAAATTTTGTTCACTTCCTGTTCTCAATTTATTCACAATATACTCCATAAGTAATCACAATAAAAATAAATAAATAAATAAATAAATAATAATTGGTGAAGTAAGTTACATTTCATATGATGAGATAAGTAAGATTATTTTGAGAGTGAAAGACAGTAGATTATAAATATTATTCAAACTTTTATTTTTCCAGAAATATTTTTATTTCCATTTATTAGGAGTGTGCATCTCTACCTTAAATGGTGATCTGATATGAATCTCGATACATGGGTTACTGTACAATTCACTAACAATACTTTTTAAAACGTCACGATTCTATGAAGGTGGAAGCTTTGCATGGTGAAGAGAAAACGTATCATGTCAGAACAGTGTCGTGTGTTTATTTTTTTTTAAATATACAAAACAGGCGGTTCCTGTATTAATTATTAGCAAATAGTAGAACTATCAACTTCAAGGCATTGCAATTCATAAACTTAAAGAAAAGAACATGTGTGAGATAAAAAAAAATGCAATTTATGATTCGTTCTGTAAATTAATTTTCTTCTGTTGATTCTTTGTTTAGCTGTATTTTTATTTGTTTGACATCGCTAAATGTTAAAAGTATAAAACTTGATCAAAAGACTGAAGGGTTGTGATATACACAAACGAACTATATCTAATGACTGGCTGATTAACATGAACGGTAGGTTTGGTTTTATTTGAATTGTGACAGTGATCAAACAATTACATCTCAACCAAGGCAGAAACAGAGGCAACTTTGCACTGAGCGGGTGTGCGTCGCTCTGCTCTGACGAGTATAGAATAGACTTCACTGTTATGAAATTTAAAAGTACAACAAAATGTATTTTCAGTACAAGCTGTCTAAAAGCAGACATTCAGTGGACAGGGAACCGACCGCCTGTGAGGAAAGGCTCACAGCAGCACCACTTGTACGTTAAGGACATTAGGCGCTTTCATGACTCCAAACTAGGGCTGGGCGCTATATCGATATACGCGATATATCGCGGGTTTGTCTCTGTGCGATATAGAAAATGACTACATCGTGATATTCGAGTATACGTTCTCACGCAGTTGCTTTTAGCTGCGGGCATCACACTACAGGCTCTTCTCACTCTTTCTTGTCTCTCCTTCTCACAGACAACAAGCGCACCTTCTTACATACGTCACATACTGTCACGTCATACGTCACATACGTATACGCCCTCCTTGAGTAGAGAGGTAGCAGCATGGCTAAAGTTAGCTGTGATGCGAGTGGTAATACGAGAGAAAGAAGGTGCAAATCTGGTAACAAATGAAGGAATAATTAATTCCCAAGAAAAACAGCAGGGGGTCCATCGTCTGGCGGTGGTTTGGCTTCCAGTGGGAATATGTCGAACAGACAACCGTAATTTGTCAAGTGTGGGGTGAAAGCATTTCTACAAAAAGTAGCATTACTGCTAATATGTACACTACCGTTCAAAAGTTTGGGGTCACATTGAAATGTCCTTATTTTTGAAGGAAAAGCACTGTACTTTTCAATGAAGATAACTTTAAACTAGTCTTAACTTTAAAGAAATACACTCTATACATTGCTAATGTGGTAAATGACTATTCTAGCTGCAAATGTCTGGTTTTTGGTGCAATATCTACATAGGTGTATAGAGGCCCATTTCCAGCAACTATCACTCCAGTGTTCTAATGGTACAATGTGTTTGCTCATTGGCTCAGAAGGCTAATTGATGATTAGAAAACCCTTGTGCAATCATGTTCACACATCTGAAAACAGTTTAGCTCGTTACAGAAGCTACAAAACTGACCTTCCTTTGAGCAGATTGAGTTTCTGGAGCATCACATTTGTGGGGTCAATTAAACGCTCAAAATGGCCAGAAAAAGAGAACTTTCATCTGAAACTCGACAGTCTATTCTTGTTTTTAGAAATGAAGGCTATTCCACAAAATTGTTTGGGTGACCCCAAACTTTTGAACGGTAGTGTAGCATCATTTGAAAAGTCACCTGCTAGAGAATGAAGAGTGCTTGAAACTCTGCATGTCAACATCGCCGTTCGATGCCACACCATCAAAATGCCGAGGCAAACATTTCCACATCAACACCGTATGATAAAAAAGAGTCAACAAAAGGAGATAACGTCCGCGGGAACCTACCACATAGCAAAGGACGAACACTATTTGATTTCCTATTATGCAGCTCATTTTTATTTGACACTTATTGAAATATCTTGTGTGACATCATGTTTTAAACTAATCGCTTGTTTTAAAATGTCTCTGACAATCTTGCACTTTCTGTTTTGGAAATGACATGAATGTTTGTGCCACTGCTTAATAACTGTTTAATAAATACAGTTTTGGTAAATTGACTTAGTTGTGATTTCCTTCTCTGCCTGAAAGTTTAAAAGTAGCATATATTAATGCAGTATGAACAAGAATGTTTTAATGTAGACACATAGAATCATCATACTGCTGTGATTATATGCATCAAGTGTTAATTCAAGGCTAAGGCAAAATATCGAGATATCATGTATCGCGATATGGCTTAACAATATCGAGATATTAAAAAAAGGCCATATCTCCCAGCCCTACTCCAAACATCCCAAAAAGTTGCTCGATTTATCGCTAGTCGCTTTAGAAGAAGAAAGTCACTAAAAGAAGTTGGAAAGATTCTTGATTTAGCGAGAAAGTCGCTAAGTTGACAACATGGGCTAAGGTGTGAGTGAAAAATAAAAACGCAAAGACCCGCCTTAGGTTGCTTCTGATTGGTTTACATTGCGTGGTTGGCTAGATTTAGGCACAATAATTTATGGATTGGTCTGTGATTGGTTCTTTCAGTAAGTCAATCAGAATTACAGGCTATGAAAGCTCCTCTTGGATGATGTAAATGCGCTGAGATGGCCTAAAAACTGTATTTAGAAATGGATTCTTTAAAAATAATTAGAATGTTTTCTTTATTTAAATTGATTTAGTTGATTTTTTTCAGCACCGTTTGTACATAGCATACTTCAGTGGCTGTGTAAGTGGTCACACAGTTGCTATGGCAACGCTAAATGACACAAAAGAGTGTTAAAAAGGAAAGACATGCCCCATTGAAACCTAAGAGACTGTAATCCCCACATCCCCCCCAAAAAAGCAAATCTTAAATTTTTTCTCTCATTTCCCTTTCATGACATTGTTCTTGCCTTCAATTTAAGCTAATACTCAGTCAAACCTGACAGAAATGGAGTGCAGAACCGGGAGAAAGCTGTAATATGCAAGTACAAGGAGCGAAGCATCAAGGGAGAGCTGAAGCCAATTAAGTTGCTTTCTTTGGGGAGCAGCTAAAGTGAAACTATTAAACTTGTGTGTTCAGTTGGTGTAACAATTAGTGTTAACATATGCTTCAAAAGTCCCCCCCGAAAAAATAAAAAAATAAGCAGTGGCAGGACTTTATTCGTTCTAAAAATAGCCTCGGCTGGCCATGCCAAGGAAGAAAGTGCCGCAGCCAGCAGCTCGGAGGCAAGCGTCTGAACAAACAGTGAACATGGAACACCAGCTTGCTCTTTTCATCCCTAATGAGCAACAACCTCAACGTCGTGTCTAAAGCACACAGTGTGGCACACCCAAGGCAGGGCGTGAACTTAACGAGTGAACAGGGGAAGTACGATGCACACACAGCCAACAACAAATACTAAACGTAAAGTAATAAACATCAATAATTACTGATGTAAAATCTGCTTTTACATCACTGAATGCTCCAATAAGGAAAGTCATTCACTGACCACAACATTAGGTACACTTGAATTATAAACGATTAATATCAGTACATTTTTACTTAACACAGTTTAACAATAGATGTATATTAAAATACATATCATTAAGGTTGTAGTGGTTTCCTCATACATTCCAAAATCATGCTTTTTAGATTAACTGGCAACTACATTTGTGACTGTGAATGATTGATTGTTGTGTCCTGTAACTGAATGGTGACCAGTCCAGGGTGTAGCCAAATTCGGCTGGAATAGGCTCCAGCAGACTTGTTATCAAGGACAAATAGATTTCAAGGGGTCACATCATGATTTTGTTTCTACATTTAAAACACCTCCTTGTGGTCTACATAACATGTAATGGTGGTTCTTTGGTGAAACATTTGCATACATTTTGTTTTACAGACCTATTTTCAGCCATTTTTTTCTCCCTTTCAGAACAGCTTGTTTTGAGAGGCAGAGTTGTTAGATGCAAATTAACCTGTGCTCACCACGCCCTCTCACGCTGAGTGAGCATTCGCCCCCGCCCTTCAGCTTTGTTTAGTAGTTTTTTTTAGCGGTCTTGCTTTTATTGTGCACTATGGACATTGGTGACCGCCACCAGCCATCTGTTTTGAGTGACTTTCACCACAACACAACATCCCAGGTGATATAGCGAGATGAGCGGCTCACCGTTTGTCGCCGCCAACAAGGAAGGAGGTGAAAATGCGGGCAGACGAAAGGAAGGAAGGAAGCCCGGCTGACGGTCAGGTCTGGAACTATTCCCTGACTAAGGTTAAACTTCGACCGAGTCTAACTTTCCAATGCTAGATCCTGGATGTATACATGTGTATATTGACAATAAAAATGATTTTCTATTCTATATCAAGTAAATAACTCTACTGCACAGCTGCTTTGAGTTGTAAACAACAGAGACTCAATGCTATAAGGTACGCTACGACCTACATCGCGAACCAAATAACAGAATATATAACTTACTCGTCCATTGCCAAACACGGTAGGCACTGATCCAATTAAAACTATTTTTTAGGAAAATCCTTCTTTATTTTGCCAGAGAACAGTGATGCTATCATCAGTAGAACGCTAACATAGGTACACCACAATTAAAAGAAGTTTTTCGGAAAATCCATCTTTTTGTAAAAGTTTGTGGGTAAAGCATGACTCTTGGAACACACTCGGAGCAACTTTTTCACAGTTTAGGGCACATGGCCACGAAACAAAAAGGTTAGTTTGATAACTCAATGACGACAACCTTCTTTTTATACGTATACTTTACTGAGGGAACACAATAACAAACCGGCCACTGCCGTTCACGTAACCAACAAAAACACCGGCGCCCGCGCATAGAGCAATGCATGCTGGGAATTACCGTAAATACACTAAAAGAGTGTACCATAATAATGCGCAATGCAAAAACAGAACATTTACAATCTCCCACTTTTTCTTTTTAGTTTTTTTTTTTTTTTAACACAAAAAAATCACAGTCTATTATTAATGTCCATAATATGAAAATGTAAGAACATGGTGACCAACAAAAAAACTGTCCACAAAAGAATAGTCTCTATTCCAGTTTCCACTCTCCAACACTGAGTGCCTTTAGGAGCTGAAGTGCGGATGCACCTCGTTTTGTCAAACAGTCAGCTAGCTGCTCTCCTGTAGGTGCCCAGAGAATCTGTTGAATTCTTTTACCCTGAAGAAGTTCTTTGATGACACTTATTTCAAGGCGGAGCCTTTTCTCTGTCACTGACTTAGTAGACTTGATGGCGTCTGCAAGGGAGTGGTTATCAGTGACACACACTATTGGTAAGACATGTTGTGATACATTCCCTGTGGTAAGTTCTGCATGAAGGTCAGATAAAGAAATGGCACTGTCAACAGCATCGGCAAGGGCAAGAGTTTCTCCAGCAAGAGTGCTCCGTACGACTCTTCTGATCTTTTTTGACTGCCAATACACAGGTGAGAATCTTCCTTCCTCACCCATCAGCAGAATGAGATGTCCCCCTTGAGTGCCTCCATCTGTAAGGTTTCCCAGCGAGGTGTCGCAGAACACTACTAGCTTTAGAGAACTGTCTTTTCCCAGGTTCTGAAACTTCAGTGTCACATGTTCTGATTTCAATTTTTTCACCACCTTTTTTGTGTCATGTAAAGTCTGCACAGTAGCATGTTTTATGTTAGCTGCAAGGACACATGTATCAAACATAATATCCGGTCTACTTTGTCTGGCAACCCACAGAAGTTGACCTATTTTTTGATCTCAGGTCATCAAATTCACTTTCACTCAAAAGAGCATCCCGTCTCATGGCTCTGGAGATGTCTATGTGAATTGGTTGGAGATTCTGTATGTAATTGTCTTGATGCATTTATGTTACTCCATTTGCAGTCACATACTCCATGCCTACATAGCGAAGGCTGTCATGTTCTTCTCTGCCCACTTGAAAGGCAGATTGCAGGTGAGGGATTATAGTTGTTGTGAAAATCTGTGAACCACCCCAGATGAAATCATCAACATGACAAGCAAGCACCCCAGACACATTACAATCTTTATCCAACCAATAAAATATAGCAGGGTCAATTTGTGACATATTTCCTCCAGTTTGCAACATTGTTTCTTTAACCCTATTGTACCAGTACAGTGATGCATCATTTAGTCCATAAACACATTTGTTTAGCTTCCATAGAGTTCCCTCACTCTTAGCTTCAGGTGGTGGACGAACATAGATGTCTCGGGATAACTAATTTCCTTGAAGGAATGCTGACTTAATGTCCATAGAGTGGGGTGTCCATCGGTTTTGACATATCACAGACATGAGTAGTCTAAGAGACTCTGAGGCACATGTTGGCGAGTCTTTTGGGAGATCTTTTGTGTTTAGCTCTTCAAATCCTCTCGCCACTAGCCTTGCTTTTGGAACTATGCCGTCTGGTGTGTCTTTGAGTGTACACACCCATCTTGTGGAAATGCATTTTTGTCCCATGTTTTTTACTTCATCAAACACACCATGTTTCTCCCAGTTACTGATTTCAGTAAGTTTAGCTGATTCAAATGACACATCCTTTGTAACAAGTACATCCTCGTGATCAGATGGCTGTTCCACCCTGTCCAATGACTGAATCTGCAGTGTGTCAACCTTTGAAAGGTCAGCTGACCTTGTTGTGCCAGTGAGGTTAACTGGCTCAGTGTACTCCAGATTGTACCAGTTCTTGTGTTTTCCAGTTGCCTTTCCCGCTCGACCTAGCACTTTTGTTGTGTGTGAAATTCCAGTGTCTCTTTCCACATACTTAATGAATTGTCCTGCCTTTAGATTCATACTACGGTCTGTTCTTATGATAGAAGGTTGTCTGTCGGATGGATCATTATCATGCTCATTGCTGTCTCTGTCAATATTAGAGCTCCCTGCCGCATTCTCTGTGTCAGGCACACTGTCTCCATCACTAGATACAGTATCGGGTAGATCTTCAACATGTTCAATGCCACATTCTGCTGCATTGAGTTCTGTCTGGCTTTCTTGGCTGTCACGAGACGTGTCAGTGTAGTGATCTGTGGCCTTGCGCAGTCTACAGCGATGCACCCGGACATAGGAGCCTCCATGTCTAACAAATATTACCACCCTGTCTCGTCCAATTACCACCCCAGGGCCTTTCCATTCATTGCAGTCCATTCTTTTGTAGTATACTTTATCTCCAGTTTCGTAGTATTCATCTGTGCTGCGAAGCTGTGTGCGCAGAGCTCTCCTGATTCTCTCAGAGCACTCTGCCTCAGTAAACGCTGTCCTTGCTTCATGTAATGCTGAAATGTGCTGTCCTACCCATTTACTCATGGTAGTGCCCTCCAGGGCAGGCGGTTTATCAACCAGCACAGAAGGTAGGTTCGGGTTTTGTCCAAACACCAGCTGGTATGGACTAAATCCATGCACATTGTGCATTGTATTCTTTGCCATCAAGGCCCAATCTAGGGCTGTTTTCCAGTCACAAACACTGCTTTTCTTCACTTTTAACAGGATCTCTGTAAGGGTCTGGTTATGTCTTTCCATCAATCCATTACTCCATGGACTGTAGGCAGCAGTGGTTTTTACTTCAATATTAAAGTTCTCAGCCATGTCCCTCATTTCCTCGTTATTGAATTCACCTCCATTGTCACAAAAAATCTTAGATGGGGCTCCATGAACACTCACCCAGGAATGAATAACGTGCCTCACAATTTCACTGGATTTTTTTGTTGTAACAATGCTACCAGCACTGAACCTGGTGAAGTGATCAATCATGTGGAGGTACCACACATTTGGTTCTAGCTCGTGTAGATCTAAAGCCACAGTTTCATTGTATGTTGAAGCCATTGGTAGACCAACTGATGGCTTTGGTTTGGGCTTGTTGTACTTGAGACATGTTTCACAGCTGCTTACGATGTCATTCAGAATAGTAACACTCTCATCATCATTACTTCCAGCACTAATTAGTAATTTTTTGAGTTTATCAACTGAGGCATGTCCAAACTGCTTGTGAAGTTTCACCAATACTTTGTGTTTTTCATCTTTACTCATGCCATCTCTTATGGCCAGAACTTCATCAGTTTGGGGTTCATTCTCACGGGTGGCTGTGCAATCTCTGTCCACTATGTTTACACAGTAGTGTCCTGAGGATGTAATCTCAAGAGGCACTGGTTTCTGAAACATTGTGGCTTTATCATTCTCAATGTCAAGCACTGCTTTTGCCCTCTTAAGTGACGTTTTACTTAGTAGTAAAGGAATGTTCACTGAGACCACCTCAGTCTCTATGTGGCACCTGGTTTGTCCTATTTTTTCTGGGACTTTTACTTTTTTTATGGAATGAACAACTTGTCCATCACCAAACTTAAAAGCTCTTCTACTCTGTGTATTTTCAATTTTTTTCTTGTCACTCTCCTTCAGTGTATGAATGTAATTCTCCAGCCATTTTTCTCCATAGACTGTTCTGGTGCATGCAGTGTCAATTACAGCTGAACCTAAGGCTTCTACCATGAATATTTCAGCATCAGAAAGTGACTCTTTAGAAAACAATGTAACATTGCACTCTTCAATTGTTTCTGTCTCTGCATTTTCTTCTGTCATTTTTACATGTTCAGCCTTATTTGGGCAGTCCTTAGCCCAGTGAAATGTACTCTGGCAAATAGCGCACTTAGATCTTCTGCCGAACCTATCTAGTGGGTTTGAGCCAGTCAATGGCGCCCTCTTTTGGTCGGGTTGGGAACGAAATTTCCTTCCGTCTCTTTTCCTTTGATCCACATAAAAAGCAACATCTTCGCGCATGTGAATTCCCCCGCTGCATGTGGGCGGCTGCACATTGTCTCCAAAAATCCTTTTTAAAGCTGACTTCATGCTTGCAAATGTAAGTGTTGAACAAGCTGTAAGCGCAAGCTGTTTATCTTTAACATCGAGACTGGCTGTATCCAACAACTTGAATGCCAAAACAGCGTCGGGAAGAACCATGTCAAATTTGCGCATTTTGTTGTACCTCTGCTCGAACTGAACGATGTAATCCACCATGGAAACTTCGTTTTCTCTCCGGATCTTGTCAAAGTCCGTGTATGCATCATAAGCTCTGTCCTTTTCTTCTTTTAAGAATACATTATCCAATGTCTTTACAAGGGTCTTCATCCCGTCATCTTTGTTCAAATCATCTGCAGGTATTTCCAAAGCTGTATCTCTAGCTCTCCCCCTCAGTGAGAGAGCAACAGCTAATGCTTGTTTCTCCTTATCCAGATCGGTAACACATATCCACATTTCAACCTCATTTTTCCAGCTCTCATATGACTTCTTTTCTTCAAACGCAGGAGGGACTCTGTAGTTAGCATTGTTAGACATCCTCTGCTACCATTGATAACTCAATGACGACAACCTTCTTCTTTTTATACGTATACTTTACTGAGGGAACACAATAACAAACCGGCCACTGCCGTTCACGTAACCAACAAAAACACCGGAGCCCGTGCATAGAGCAATGCATGCTGGGAATTACCGTAAATACACTAAAAGAGTGTACCATAATAATGCGCAATGCAAAAACAGAACATTTACAAGTTAGGCACCTTTTACTTTTGCAAATGAGACTGGAGGTTTGAATCGTGTCCTGAGTTGGGTAATACAACCAATAACATCATTTTTGTTCTTCGAGTCGTATAGCCATTTTGTCGTCCAAACGACAGATGCGCGCATAAACAAAAATGTCGGACGAGCGTAAGGGAATTCCTAGTCACGTCCGTTGTGTCCTTGGGCAAGACACTTCACCCTTTTTGCCTCTGATGGCTGCTGGTTAGCGCCTTGCATGGCAGCTCCCGCCATCAGTGTGTGAATGTTTGAATGTGTGTGTGAATGGGTAAATGTGGAAATACTGTCAAAGCGCTTTGAGTACCTTGAAGGTAGAAAAGCGCTATACAAGTATAACCCATTTATCATTTATTTATTATTAGTTTTATAACATATACGGATAATCCGCTGACCACGTTCCCAATTAGTGACGTCACCAATTGTGCACATTCCAAACTGACTGTTTGGAGGAAGTACATAGGACGGCAAGATTATACAGCTGTGAATATTTGGGCACGATTCGATTCGATTCTTGGGGGCAACGATTCGATTCACTTTGATTCTCGGTTCAAAATCAATACTTTTTTGGGGTTTTCAGTTCAATGTTTAGATCCATGAAGGAAAGAAGAAAGTGAAAGAATGTTTATAACTGAATACGGCGTGGCGAAGTTGGTAGAGTGGCCGTGCCAGCAATCGGAGGGTTGCTGGTTACTGGGGTTCAATCTCCACCTTCTACCATCCTAGTCACGTCCGTTGTGTCCTTGGGCAAGACACTTCACCCTTGCTCCTGATGGCTGCTGGTTAGCGCCTTGCATGGCAGCTCCCGCCATCAGTGTGTGAATGTGTGTGTGAATGGGTGAATGTGGAAATACTGTTAAAGCGCTTTGAGTACCTTGAAGGTAGAAAAGCGCTATACATGTATAACCCATTTATCATTTATTTATTTACATTCCTCCATAAAATAGATAAACAGCTTTGATACATTTTTATATTACTTAAAAGAAAACTGGTTTTGTTTAATAAAGTCAAAAACAAAAAAAGTATTCCCCACTGCTATTTTCTGAGGTAAATCTGTACAGCAGATATGGACTTCTACATCAACAATATGATTTGCCTGAGTGGGGTTAAAAAAAAAACATGAATAAAATATATAAGAAAAAACTAAAAAGGAACTTTTTTATTTGAGCCGATTAGGAATCGTTACAAATAAGAATAGCGATTCATCCATCCATCTTCTTCCGCTTCGATTCATTCGAAAAGCAATTTTTTTGGACACCCCTATGGGATTGTTTGATAAATATCTCCACAATGCCTCCACGCTTTGATTTATAATTTTTGTAGACCGCAAATGCACAACAGCAGGTACCAATAGGTAATAAAAGTTGGTATTGCATGATAGGGTTCAAGATGTACAAGTGTTTCTGTATACAGGGATAGTGCAACAGTTTCAAATTCAGATGGGCTAGTAGATGCAAATTGAGAAGTCTATCCTGTGCAAAACAAAAGACAGTTTATGAATAAAAAGATGAAGTGAGCAGCAACAATAAGGAGGTGACACCAAGGTTGTCTTGTAGAAAATTCTAAGCCAAACATGATCCATCGAGGCGGGGAGGATTGCGCACACAACGTCACAGATAAACACACAATGACACCCACCAATGCAGACACGCATGCTAACAATAAGAGTCATAGAGCAATCATCGCTTGCCCATCCTCCCCACTCCTATTATTGCACATCAACATCCATTATGTCCTCTTCTTCAACTCTGTTTTTTGTTGGTGATCTACTTAAAGGTTGTTAAGTAGGTAAATTGTAATGTTACTATAGTTGCTTTACAAAAATATTTGTCTTTAAATATAGAATTATTAAATTGACTAATTATAATTGTTTTCTTTGCATCAAGCCTATTGATAAATGCTATAATAACTCTAAATTTAATTATTTATTATTACAGTCATCCCTCGTTTATCACGGTTATTTGGTTCCAGATCTGACTGTGACAAACACATTTTCGCAAAGTATGATTATTATTAATAAATCGAGTATTTCATTGAGCATTAAAAATTGTTCATGACCCAAAAGTTTCTAAATACTTTCAACTTTATTAGAGTCATCTAAACATGAAATAACACTCAGAGTTACCTTTACACTCGTTTTACCCATTATAGTAGCTTTGAGTGCTCTGGCTTTTGTCAAGCGTTTCACCACGACCACTACGTGGAAATACTTCATCACATCCTGGGTAATTCCTCTAAGTTAGTTTCATGTACTGAAACCACAGGCATGTGTTGTTCTGAAAAAACTTGGTCAACTTGACAATCACAGCGAAGATAGCCTCGTCGTCAGAATTGCTTGTCCTGTCGCGTTTCCACCTACTTTCGTCATTCCACATAGCTCACGTCAAAGGCTCACCATTGTCATGTGGAGCTGTGTTATTGATTATCTTATCGAAGGTGAAGAGCAACAACAACGTATGTCTTCACGTAGCTTTGCGCCGAGTCCCAACAAATCCTGCTACTTTGGACACGCTGTTGTCTTTCGACATCGCTCATGTCAAAGGGATTATCAATGTGGAGATGCGTTGTGTTACCAGAAGTTACTGTTAACACAAACACGGAAGTCCCGCTTTGTGACCATTGATAAAAGTACGGTGATAGTCCTCTGCTGTTTACCGGTGAAGCAGTTCAAAGAAGCCCAATTCAAATAAGAAAAAATAACCCTGATTTGTCCTCTGTAGCCATATCCCTATATTTTGTGATGATGAACAGTAATAGTTTTGATGTTCCACTGCAACTATATATATATATATATATATATATATATATATATATATATATATATATATATATATATTTTTTTTTTTTTTTTTTTTTTTAGTTGTTTGATGTTTTTATATTGACCTAGTGTTTTATTTCAGTAAATGGCTAAGTCTGCATCTGTTTCAGTCTGGTAAAAAAAAACTAAGGACTTCATAAATATTTTTCTTTGGTTATATAATGGTCTTTTGACCTGCCACAATAATGTAATGAATTCAAATAAAAATACCTGAAGTTGAGGGCTATTATCACCTTATGTTTAGGTGAGATTAAAGAAGATCTTGACAGCAGTAATAACAGAAACAATACAGATATAACATTGTAATACATACAAACAAGATAAGTAGAATGTGCTTTAAAAAAAAAAAAAAAAAAAAGTAACAGCTATATTTGAAACGCAATGTGGCGACAGACAGTTATAAATACATGTCAATGTTAGGCTGCATATAATTAAAGTTTGGGCCTGGTAGAAGGAGTTAACTTTTAATTCAGGTCTTGAACTACAAACGTTTGGGAAACTCAACATGAACTCACCGTGTAGTTGGGGATCCCAGCCTGCACTCTCAGCTCGGCCAGCACCCAAATTCCATTGGTGAGTTTCATGGACTGGTATAGCATGTCCTGACCCTCCACGGTTCGCTTAGCGATGGTGAAGATGTTGCTCCCCTGCAGTTTGCTTGAAGCCGCATCTGTTTAGAAGACAAAAAGGTAGATAGGGATCAGTTTAGGTGAGAGATTTGACTGGAAAAGCTTGTGCTCCGATGATGGTATCCAAACGCAACATCAGAATACTCCAGAGTAGAACTTGTCATCCCTCAACGCTGCAAAAATCTACTTAATAATTCACTAGTAAAACTTTCTTTTTTAGGCTCTCTGACTTGCCGACGCGATGCAATAGCAAGTAAAACTTTTTTCTACAAGGAAAAAAATATACATTTGTGAGGGGAAAATATCCATTAAGTGGTTATTAGCAATTCCTCTCCAGCTCAGCTGCAACTTATGAATTATCCATAACTAGGGTGTGGAGAATGATGTATTGTCAGTAAAGGAGATGAGGATTTTCGTCTTTTCTGACATATACTGTAAATGTTGTTACAATGTTGGATACTTTTGGATGCCTCTGCCCATGGAGTTTTGCAGTCTGCCTACGTTGGGATTTCACAGCCAAGCGGACGTACTTATTTGGACATTAAGTAAAGCTATCAAAGAGAGGGTGCGGAGCTCTTCATGAGGCCAGCTGACTTTAAGGAAACAATGTAAGATAATAAAATAAAATAGAATGCCTTTTTATTGTCACTATACACAGGTACAATGAGATTAATAGCAACTCCAGTATCAGCGCGACAGTCTATAAATATGCAAAACATAGGAAGGAAAGAAAATAAATAGTGCAAAAGGAGGTAAGGTGCACAGTCCAGTCCTGAGAACGAATGTTCTGAATGTGTTGTTTAAATATTAAATATTATATATATAGAAGCATTCAGACAGTGCCTATGAGAGTTAAAGGATTATATTCACCTGATCTAGGCATGTGCATAATAACATAGATATGTGACATGCAGTGATTTACTGTAAATGCTGCTAAAAGCATATTTTTTCCCCATGAAGCGATGTATCAATCGGAGAGTGTGCAGGTGTACTTAATGTTGTGACCGGGTGAATATGTATACTGTTTATGAAGTTTATTTTTGACCATGTCTAGAAAAAAAAAGCAGTGACGTTCGTTTTCAAAATATATTTTAAACAGTACATTTTCAGAAGATAAATTATGATACTTTTGGAGAGGGTTGGGAGTGGTTTGATTTGAAATCTGGGAACGCTGCCACAAACAAACATAGTGCAGACCGGTTATAAATGTGACAAGATGTTCACAGTACAGGTAAATTTCAATAAAATGCGGTCCGATAAGAAGCGATGTTCTATAACAGTGGTTCTCAACCTTTTTTCAGTGATGTACCCCCTGTGAACATTTTTTTAATTCAAGTACCCCCTAATCAGAGCAAAGCATTTTTGGTTGAAAAAAAGAGATGAAGTAAAATACAGCACTATGTGATCAGTTTCTGATTTATTGAATTGTATAACACTGCAAAATATTGCTCATTTGTTGTGGTCTTTCTTGAACTATTTGGAAAAAAAGATATAAAAATAACTAAAAACTTGTTGAAAAATAAACAAGTGATTCAATTATAAATAAAGATTTCTACACATAGAAGTAATCATCAACTTAAAGTGCCCTCTTTGGGGATTATAATAGAGATCCATCTGGATTCATGAACTTAATTCTAAACATTTCTTTACAAAAAAATAAATCTTTAACATCAATATTTATGGAACATGTCCACAAACAATCTAGCTGTCAACACTGAATATTGCATTGTTGCATTTCTTTTCACAGTTCTTTTTGACAAACATTTTTAAAAAATCTCACGTACCCCTTGGCATACCTTTAAGTACCCCCAGGGGTACGCGTACCCCCATTTGAGAACCACTGTTCTATAAGACGCGGTCGTGCCATGGACCCCAAATTTTCACCCGTTTTTTGTTTCCCCACAAGAGTCATCCGCGTTGTTTTTTACCAACTTATTGAATATCTATACTGTATCGACCTACTGCTGGATAGCGCACGCCCTATTCTGTGAAGTGGGAGAACAATCCACCTATCATGTCACGTCTCATGGTGGGCTATCCACTAAACATCATCATTATCGCCTACAATCCTTGCCATTTGCCGGCAGTGACGTAACGCAGATTCAACAAATGTTTGTTTACTTTCAAGATGCTGTTTGGGTTTGGTTTTGCTTGGCTCTTTTTTTCATTTGCCTGTCTACATCAAGAAGAAAACAGACCTTTTTGTTGTTATTTCAAAGGAATGTAACTGTATTCGACATTTCTCAGACCGCTCTAAACATAAGTAATGTTCACCTGAATTGAGATGGCAATCCTTGAGTTGAAACTGGGACTCGTTGTCATTGGGAATGTCTTTCCATGTGGCGAGGAACACCTGCCGTTCTGCACATGAAAAGACAAGCACAAGCCGAGTCCAAAGGTTTTGAGGAAATAAGACACAATGTGATTAAATGAACAGGTGATATAAGGTTTCCTGTTATGGAGCATTATCATCCAGCCACACACACAAACTCACAAGACAAATGTAAATGCACAGTATATTTAACTTCTTATGAGCCTTGTCCTCCCTACACATTTAGATTACACACTCTCTCAATAATATGCACACACAGACAGGTGCGGGCCTTGTTGAGGTTAGTACGATTTGAGAACCTTGAGTGAAGTGCTGCAGGAAAAACACTCACCCATCTTCCCGTCCTCCACGAAGAGCATGCTGATAGGGTACTGGCAGCTGAAGTAGAAGACGTCTATGTTGTTTTTAACGGCCACCTAAGAGGCCGGTGGTGTTGGTGGAGGAAGATAGCAGGAGAAAGCAATACAAAAGTAATTAACTTGTCAAGTGTCTAACAGAGATGGACAAGGTTATATTGTATGTGGTGTGTTTACTGAACAAGAGGCAGGAAGTATAATGAGCTGACTGGTATACATGAGTATTTAAGAGTTTAAGAGCCCCCCATCATGACACCCTTTGTCAAACTAGAACAAATGTTTGATTTGCATTTAGAAAAGCATGGATAAGACTGTAATGACATCAAACATGAGAGATGTATCAAACATTCTATCTTTACAAAGGCTAATAACACTTTTAACTGACTAAAAGCGGATATCAATTTTAGGGATGTTCCGATCACTGTTTTATGCTGCCAATTCCTATACCGATCATCCATGAGTGAAATCAGCCGATACCAATACCGATAACGATCACAAATATTACTTGTAGTATTTACAATTTATTTATGGTGAATGGGTGTTAATGACAGTCAACACAATATTTAAACCAGTTCCTTATTCTCTTTTATTACATACAAGTGTTTAAGGAAAACAAAGTCAATAGTACACAACTAATCAAAAAGAAAAAACTACCATCTACCACTCATTTAAATCATTTGGTTTTCAGCCTCAAAGTCCTCCTGCGTTCAGGGGGTCATGGCCTGAGTTTGTAAACATTCACACACAAAAAAAAGATTTTCAAAAAATAAAAATCTCAACCTAATCACTTTAGTATCAATCGTATACTGAAACTTCCATTGGTATCAACACCACTAATTTATGGATCGAGCAGCCCTGTTCTTACATAATGTGTACTGAGTGCAACAATGCTGTCACAACAACAGTTGTTATATTATCTTCTCGTTAAACTCTTAATAATCTACTTGTTACAGCACCAGTAGAGTGGATACAAGTTGACCATATATGCTTAACTGTGTTTCATTGTATCCATTAAACCATATCCAATTGTATTTACAATACGCAAAGTATGTGAAAATACCATCTAAACGTCACAAATTCAGTCAGCCATTTTGAATATTCCACTCCGAACCTCTTCGGTAATTTCCGTAGATTGACGTCACTGTAGTAACACTTCTGTACTCTGACGATAGTATCAGATCAGTCATACTGGAAATACTCAAAAATTTGACAGATATGTGCTGTCGATCGTTCACAATCCTTATGTAAGACATGAACACATATGTTTTTCTTTTTTTTAATGCTTTCTAAGTCGTAAATAAATAAATATAAAAAGTCAGCTAACAATGTAGTCAATGGAGGCCCTCTATTTCGCCCACAAAACCCTCTAAATAACCATCTAAAACCCGCTAACAATACTCTTTATACATATCGTCACCTGTATATAAACCAAATATTAGCGATGTTGATAACACACAGCTCAGCAGCCCTCTGCTGCTTTACTGTGAGCTGGCCGCGATGTCCTGCTGCTCCCACATAATCGTGTCTCGTTGTTCTAGATTATAAATCATGCCTCTCATCTGGATATTAGGAGGATTTATGGAGACAAACAAACACAACCAAAGACAGTGTCTGCAGGGAGACTTTAACTTGTTAACCCTTCGTGTGCATGATGATTAATTCTTCATCTTAACAGGAAGATATGGACATCCTATCAGTCGTCATTGAAGTAAGAGCAGACATCGTGCAGTTAGCTATCATTTTACTATGTATTTCTTGTTTAGCACTTAGCAATACTGCGACATGATGCTTAATGCTTCACTAAAGCTGGATCTGTTTAGCCGAGCTTCTCAAACTAGTAGCTCATCCTCCTTATATACAGGATCAAAAATATAAGGTTCTGAATCATATTTTTTCCCAAAGTAACCGTTGTTGGCGCTCACAAAGTCTGCATGATTTGCATTGTTGTTGGAAAGGATCTGTGGTTCGTACCGCTACGTCAAGCTCATTAACTGTTAAAATAGCTCGGTTATCTCCGTGAGATTGATACCATTTTGATCATATCTATTTAATCGCAAACTTTTTAAGTCTTTCAGTGTCATGAATCCGATATATATGATAATAGCTTCAATAAAGTGGCAACTTGTTTTTACAATCTACTGGTACTTCAATTTCGTATTAATAACTGCTTACTTTCTGCTGCAACGCAGTTTCATCTACACTTTTTAAACTTTACTAAGCACTTATTTATTTGTGTTGTTTGAAGCTCACTTAGCAGTTGGCAAGGCTATGATCATGCCTGCTCCTGGCTTGCTCCTCATTGATAACATGTTTAGACTTGTCCTCCAGTGATAATGCTACTTGATAAGGATATCTAAGATACTAACAAATGCAGTTTATTTGGCGTGATAGCGGTGATTATTATTAGCTGAAGGGAGCTGCTCCACACTGTGTATGGAGACACACGATTAGCTGCTTGTCAGCCGGGGGACTGAAAACAATTTGTGTGAGCCAGAGGGGATCCGCATTTCATTGAAAGGCGTTTAAAAGGCATTAATCGATAATGGTGATCACACTTTTTCACAAAAAACGTTCGATACTGATTGGTAGCCGATCTATCGGCACTTCCCTAATTCATTTAACTGTATGTGTATTATTGTAGTTGTTGTTTTTGGTGTTGTACAACTACACTCCATCATATTGAGAGTTGTTTCTAATAGTTTGGTTACCTTATTTAATTATGAGATTCAGTGGAATACTATTATCTCAATGTAAACCCAATTGTTAAAAAGTACACTTATGTGTTCGATGGTTAAAACCGGGTATTATTATTTGAAGGGTAGAAGTTTGACAAATTATATTGTTGCTTAATGTACAGTGCAATTTTATTTTTTTTAGCAGCTAGCCAGGCAGTTAGCCATAATTGAAAATACACGATTAAAAACAAATGATGAAAGACTGAACAAAAATAACAAAAACAGGAGGTCCATCCTTCAAAATTAAACAAAAATCAATGTTAAAAATCCGATGAGGCAGGTACATTAATAGAATGAAAAAAAGAGCAATTGAAGAATATTTCACACGTCAGTTGAAAGCAGGCTACTGAGAATAACCCAGCAAGTTTGGCCAAAACAAGACAGCAGAATGAGTGCTTGCTGAGTATTATATAGCCTTCCTGACTATAACGGAAGCTGCTAGTAACATTGTCTTCATGCAGTGTATTGAACTTTACATCCACAACGGACTATCCACTCTTGTCAAGCCAGTTGTTACTGAAGACCACCATAAAGTGAGCATCAGGAGGATCATTTTAACACAGCTTGAAAGAGATAAAGTAGATATTCTGTATAAAGGATGAATAATTAATGAGACTGCAGTAAATGAAGCTATCTTAGCTATACTGATCACTTGAGGGTTAAGCGCCCCGCTCGGCCCAGCAGGTGAAAACCATTAATTATGTATAGCCTGCAGTTGCAATACTTGCACCAAAGCTTCTCCCTTTAATGTGCAAATTTGCAACAAAATACATTTTAGGCAATGTGAAGGCTACAAGAACTGTGACCTCACATCAGTGGTTAAAAGTGCACTCCAAATATTGGTCCTAGACCCTCTATAAAGGACATAAGAATAACTAAAGCTTCGGGGGGAAAAATGATGAGTGGGTGTTTAACTAGCGAGTGGTGCATATCAAAGCGGACTAAAAAGACAGAGGGCCAAAAGAGACAAAAGAGTCACATGTTGTACGAACACTAATGGCTGCCCCCAGTCTGAACATCCCTCTAGAAGCTCTTATCTTCATTCTACAGCTGCACACATGCTGCATCTGTTTTTCTACCTGATCAAAAGCCCTGCATGTCACTATTGTAACATGCTTTTTTATGTGCATGCTAAAAAGGCTGATGAGACTAACACAAGGAACACATTGGGACAGTTTTTAAAATTATACCTTAAGGAGTCACCACTATGGATATTACTTTCTAGATATTACCTACTTCGATGCATGCCTTAAATGAAAAAGTGAGTCTCCGTATGAAATATTGGCAAATATGCAGAGTAATGCAGCTGAGACAGGCTCCAGTTACCCCCGCGATCCCATGAGGGACAAGCAGTAGAAAATGGATAGATGGAATTTGAAACGATGAAACGATGTGGTGAAGTTATGCATTTTTCTTCGCTGACGGCCATACTACAAATAGTTTTTTTGAAAACCAAGCAAAGACACTGTAAAGGTGTGTTATTGTTTGTTTGCCATCTTTTGGATAAGATTGTTTACTGCAGGTGCTGCAGTGCCCTTCTGTTTAGACTGAGCTTTCAAACGGAAGTACAAGTGCCGTTTCGTCTTCTAGACGTCCATAGCATTTCTACTCCTATGGATTCTTCATTCATCGCTCTAAGCAATGATTGCAAGTCTTACAATATAACAAACAATTCTTACCTACTAAACCGTGCCATGTGTGATGTCTTTATGAATCTTTTAATGCGTATTTGATAAATGATAAATGGGTTATACTTATATAGCGCTTTTCTACCTTCAAGGTACTCAAAGCGCTTTGACAGTATTTCCACATTTACCCATTCACACACACATTCACACACTGATGGCGGGAGCTGCCATGCAAGGCGCTAACCAGCAGCCATCAGAGGCAAAGGGTGAAGTGTCTTGCCCAAGGACACAACGGACGTGACTAGGAAGGTAGAAGGCGGGAATTGAACCCCAGTAACCAGCAACACTCCGATTGCTGGCACAGCCACTCTACCAACTTCGCCACGCCGTCCATTTGTACGTATTATCGTACTGTAATGTTAGTGTCTTTAATATTAGCTAATATGCTAACACGTTGACGAGTGTCTGTAAGTATTATTAACTTTCAAAAGCATTCTCTTTGTATTGTTTCAGTTTTGTCAATTCACCAAAACATTACAGTGGAGGTAGGGCTGGGCGATATATCGATATACTCGATATATCGCGGATGTGTCTCTGTGCGATATAGAAAATGACTATCGTGATATTCGAGTATACGTTCTCACGCAGTTGCTTTTAGCTGCGGGCATTACACTACATGCGTTTCTCACTCTTTCTTGTCTCTCCTTATCACAGAGACTTAAAACAAGCGCACCTTCTTACACACGTCACGTGAGCAACGTCACACGCTCCCGCGGAGCAGAGAGGTAGCGACATGGTAACGTTAGCTGTGATGCTAACGGTGTGGTGAGAGTGGTAATACGAGAGAGAGAAGGTGCGGATCTGGTAACAAATGGAGGAAGAATGAATTCCCAAGAAAAACAGCACGGGGTCCATCGTCTGGCGGTGGTTTGGCTTCAAGCAGGAATATGTTGAACATTTATGCGGCAAAAGCGTTGCTACAAAAAGTAGCAGCACTGCTAATATGTAGCATCATTTGAAAAGTCACCCGCTAGAGAATGAAGAATGCTTCAAACTGTGCATGTCAACATCTCCGTTCGGTGCCACACCAACAAAATGCCGAAGCAACTATTTCCACATCAACACCGTATTAAAAAAAAAATCAACAACAGAAGGAGATAACATCCGCAGGAACCGACCACATAGCGAAGGACATACACTATTTGATATGCAGCTAATTTTTATGTGACACTTTTTGAAATATCTTGTGTGACATCATGCACAAAAGTGCACTTTATTTGTTTTTAACTATTGTAGTGGCGTTCTGTACAAAAAGTGCACTTTAATTTAGTGTTGTTTTGTTATGTCATCTTATATGTCATCTCATAGCTTGTTTTAAAATGTCTCTGACAATCTTGCACTTTCTGTTTTGAAATGACAGGAATGTTTGTGCCACTGCTTAATAACGGTTTAATAAATACAGTTTTGGTAAATTGACTTAGTTGTGATTTCCCTCTCTGCATGAAAGTTTAAAATGAGCATTAATGCAGTATGAACAAGAATGTTTTAATGTAAACACATAGAATCATCATACTAGTGTGATTATATGCATCAAGTGTTAATTCAAGGCTAAGGCAAAATATCGAGATATATATCGTGTATTGTGACATAGCCTAAAAATATCGAGATATTAATAAAAGGCCATATTGCCCAGCCCTAAGTGGAGGTATCTATTTAGCTGATTGGAGAGCTAGCTTCCAGAGCTAGTGGGTCCATGACGATGACGTCTGTTTTGTTTGATCAGCCGTTTACTGCCGTGTAACAGACACAGTTTGAAAACAAGGTATGTAAATAAATATTTACAAAATATTTTTGTGAAAATAATATCACAACGTATATATCTGCGGTTTATAGTCTGGTTTACAATATCAACCCGATAATTATGGGTCTGATAATTACATAAGACCCCTACTTTTTTTTAGGTTAATTTTAATTATGTTAGAAAGTAATTTACTGCGATTAATCACATCCATCCATCCAATTTCTATCGCTTGTCCCCCTCGGGCTTGCGGGGGTACCTAGGGCCGATCCCAGCTGCATTCGGGCGGAAGGTAGGCTACACCCTGGACACGTCGCCACCTCATCGCAGGGCCAACACAGATAAACAACAGTCCTGCTCACATTATAAATCCAAATTCAAAAGTGTGATTTGTCTGATTTAAAAAATATATAATTTGATATCATTTGATTTATCAATCAATCAAAATGTATTTATATAGCCCTTAATCGCAAGTGTCTCAAAGGGCTGCACAAGCCACAACGACATCCTCGGCTCAGATCCCACTTAGATATTATGATGTGATAGATATTTTGGGGGAAAGGGAAAAAGATAACATAAGTGTTTGACATTTTTGATGGTGAGGAATTTATATCATCAATGCAAAACAGGAGGTGGCAGCAAACATGGCAAGTGTTCAGCCAACTTCAGTAGAAGTAACCATTTAGAAGGTGTTACCTGCAGGTTATTGAGAGGCTCCATCTTCATGACAGGTCCCACATTACTGAGAGGAAGGACCGCTTCTATACTCTGGTTTGGGCTGACTGGAGTAAGAACTTGGAGAGGACCAGCTGGAGCCAAACCGAAACTAAAGAAATCAGTTGAAAATCAGCATAAGAGACAGAAATGTGTGGATTCACTGATAACTCTGCACACTTCTTTTAAACAAGGTGTTACCTGTTTCTGTTAAATTGAATAGCAAAATCAGTCATAACACTCATTGCTTTGTTTGTGAGGGTCATCTCCATTTGAATGACCCCAGCCCGGCGACCAAAGGTGCCTGATATCTCCAGACCCTTTGCCTTCATAGCTGGAAGCCAAACCTAAACAAAAAAAACACAATTTTATTGCAAACAAGGTCCATCAATGTTTCCACATTAGTGCATATCCTCTAATACTCACAGTTTTAGGGGGTACAAAAGATCCCATTGGCATACCAACTCCAACTCCAAGGTCAAACAAGTCATCCAGACCCCCACTCACAGGGGCGGAGAAAGAAGGCGGCACTGCAGCAGGCGGAGCACCAAACCCAGACGTCATCTGTGTATCACAAAACAACAAATTCAATTAATCCATTCAAAGCTACATGGAGTGATCAATGCCTGAGAGGAATCACAACAACTTACAGCAGGGCTTCCTCCAAGGTCTCCACCAAGCTGGAAAGTGGGAAGACAAAAGTTGTGGTAATTCATTTTTGCAACATAAAGGGATTATCTGCTGTTTTGAGGAAGGTGGATGATGAGGGAGCAGCTGCAAGCATGGGAACTAGGAGGATTAGATAGAACCTTTTGCTTGCCACACGAAGGGTTTGTGCATCATTGAGATGAAATGTCAACAAAACCAGCATAAAAATAATTAATAATACCAAACCACAACAATGGAAACCTATTGTGTGAAGGGGTGGGACATCACATTAATACACATTTTACTAGTAACTACATTGACTGTGGAAACATTAACAAAGGCCCAGTTCAGCTGAGTTGAGGTATCTAGAGTTCACAGTGGTACAGCAGGGGACAAGAGGGCTTTCTATCTGGTGCCAGTGAAGTCCCCTGGACCAACCTCTGTGGGGCTGTAATTTGGGGGCGATGGGGACTGATGGGTGGGCTGTGGTGACTGAGGGGTGTCCGTCCGCTGGGGAATGGGCGGCTGATTGAAAGATGGAAGACATCGCAGAACCCGTAGGTAAGTCAAGAGCTGGGACTCCAAATACACTGTCAATATCTCAAAGGGTACGGAAAGTATTCAGACCCCTTTAAATGCTTCGCTCTTTGTTATATTGCAAACATTTGCTAAAATCAAAACAGTTCATTGTATTTCTTATTAATGTACACTCAGCAACCCATCTTGACAGAAAAAAACAGGACTGCAAAAATGTTTGCAAAATTATTTTAAAAAAAACAAACTGAAATAGCACATGACGATAGGTATTTAGACACTTTGCTGTGACACTCATATTTAACTAAAATGCTGTCCATTTCTTCTGATCCTCCTTGAGATGGTTCTGCTCTTTCATTGGAGTCCAGCTGTGTTTCATTTTACTGATTGGACTTGATTATGAAAGGCATACACCTGTCACACCTCACATTGCATGTCAGAGCAAATGAAAATCATGAGGACAAAGGAACTGCCCAAAGAGCTCAGAGACAGAATTGTGGCAAGGCGCAGATCTGGCCACAGTTACAAAATAATTTCTGCAGCACTCAAGGCCTCCATGATCCTTAAATGGCAGACGTTTGGGACGACCACAACTCTTCTTCGACCTGGCCGTCCAGCCAAACCGAGCAATCGCGGGAGAGGTAAAGAAGAACCCAAAGATCTGTGTGGCTGAGCTCCAGAGATGCAGTAGGGACAAAGTTCCGCAAATCCACTGCAGCCCTCCAGCAGTGAAGGCTTCATGGCAGAGTGGCCCGACAGAAGCCTCTCCTCGGTGGAAGACATATGTAAGCCTGCATAGAGTTTGCCAAAAAACACAGGTCGGACTCCCAGACTATGAGAAATAAGATTCTCTGGTCTGATGAGACCAAGATTAAACTTTTTGGCTTTAACTCTAAGCGGTATATGTGGAAAAAAACAGGCACTGCTCATCAACTGCCCAATACAATCCCAACACTTAAACATGGTGGTGGCAGCATCATGCAATGGGGGTGTTTTTCAGCTGCAGGCACAGGGCAACTGTTTGTAATTGAAGGAAAGATGAATGTGGCCAAATACAAAGATATCCTGGAAGAAAACCTCTTTTAGAGTGCTCAGGACCTCAGACTAGGCCAAAAGTTCACCTTCAACAAAACAATGACCTTAGGCACACAACTAAGATAACAAAGGAGTTGCTTCGGAACAACTCTGCGACCATTTCTGACTGGTCCAAGCCAGAGCCCAGACCTAAACCCAATTGAGCATCTCTGGAAAGACCTGAAAATGGCTGTCCATCAACGTTCACCAGCCAACCTGACAGAACTGGAGAGGATCCAAAAAAAGACTCATGGCTTTATTTTACTAGTTCAAAACGGTGCTTCTACTCAATACTGATCAAAGGTTCTGACTACTTATGACCATGTAATATTTCAGTGTTTTTACTTTTTTCTTTTATAAATTTGCAAACATTTCTACATTTGTTTTTGTCTGTCAAAATGGGGTGCTGAGTGTACATAAATAAGAAATAAAATGTAATGTAAAGTATTTTAGCAAATGGCTGCAATGAAAAAAAGACTGAAACATTTTAAGGGGTCTGAATACTTTCCGTACCCACTGTAGAAGATTATACATGGAGTAATGCATAGGTAGACAAAGTGATCAAAGCACACAAATTATTTTAATATGTGCCCTCCCCTCCATGTAGTTACCGGCTCGGACTCATCCCCCATCTGCAGATGCAGCATTGAACAAAGAAAGAACACATTCCATTGTGAAAAAAATGAAAGGATAATGCATCACAGACGGCAGAGACATTTTCAGTGTCACAGTGACCATTAACACTTGGAACATTACTGAAGCGCTCCTAGGAATACAGTACATGGAACTGATTACACTGAAAGACAAGTCAAAAGACTTTACCAGGCTATCCAGTCCTCCTCCAAGAAGGTCCATAGCCCCCATCTGCATGCCCGAGGACGGTGGTGGTGGTCCAGTTGTGGATGTAGGTGTCAAGTCCAGATTGAGAAGATCTCCCAAAAGGTCTCCCTGGGATGGGATGACAGCAGGGGGCGTCTCAGAGGTGACAGCAGCAGAACCTGTGTCTGGGCTTTCCACGCTCTCCCCGCTAGCAGAAACAATACAATTAAAAATAAAACAAAAGACAGTCACAATTAGAGCAGGAAAGATTCATTAATTATACCGATTAATTTGATGAGAAATAAGCACCAATTAGTATTTTGTTGCTTCGATGATTCGTTTAATGAGTAAAATATGCAGACATTATTTCCACAAGACTGCTCCAAAGACACATGAACACATGAGAGCAGAGCACCTAATGGTGATGCAGTTCACAACGTCTGTGTGTGTGTGTGTGTGTGTGTGCGTGTGTGTGTGTGTGAGAACAGCAGACTGATGATAAAGTGATGGCTCAAAAATTTTAAAAACAACAAGGTGGAAAGACAGCAAAGTGCCCAAAGAAGACTTCTGACATCTAAGACTGACATTGTGGTGAAATTTTTGCACTGTCAAATGGAGCTGGCATTTATATAGCAACATTAATGATTCAGCACAATACCAAAAAGCATTCTGCATATTCAAGAACAGCAAACAACCAGAAAAAAGGCAAAATTCTATTTTTGTAGCTAACACCATCTTATATGTTTGACTTGCATAATGAATGTTTTATTCAAACACGTGTGCATGCGAAGACATGTTAGCATCTACAGTTTGTATGTTAACGAGTAACGTTTGTCAAAAAATCAAACGCCGCTCCTCTAATTAATATATTTTCAAATGTGTAGCCTATTTTTGTTAAATTGTTAAATACATTGCCAGTCAATGTATCATACTTTATTCGAGTCTTTTTTTTTTTAGTTTGTTTCTTTATTTAGTATACAGGTATATTACCTGGTTATAGGCTATGCAAATTTATTTTGTATTTCTTTTTAACTTTTTTGTAACTTAAGTAATATGTAGTTATGCTGCAATTTCAATGTTATGTGCATTTATTAAAGGAAAAAATAAAGGTAATTAAAATAAACTTTTTCAACTATTTTCCGTAAAAGACGCATTGAGATTTCAAAGTGTTTTTTCCCCCCCAATTACTGGATTACTAAAATAATCGATAGCAGCAGCCTCCTGTCAACATTTAGACCTTGCTTTGTTTTATTTAATCTCAAGAAATTAAAAGCACCTTAAGAAACATATAATTTATTTATTTTTAAGAATTTCATGTACCCATTGGACCCGAACAAAGTCACGATACAATGTCCACTTCAGATGTGCTCTGCCTATGTATTCATAAAAACAAAATAACTCACGATCCAGCACTGCCAGGAAGTCTCTTATGCTGAACGCCGCGGCTGCCCTCCACAAAGGCGCTGGGTGGCTTGTGATAGACTGAGGCCAGAGTGCCAATGTGGCATATGAGCTCCTCCAGCAGTGTGGGTTCAATCAAGTCTGTCTCCTCAGAGATCAGAGGCTTCTCGGCCAGAACCACCTCCTTAGCGGCCACTGGATCGGTAGAGAGCAGACGCCAATAGATGTAGCCACGATCCCTAAGGTCTGGATTGTCAGAGTCCTAGAGAGGGAAAAGACAAGTAATTTCCATTCATCCATTTTCTGCCAATTGTCTTGCCCACAGTCACCGCAGCTGACTTTGGGAACCATGAACTGATCATCAGTCAATCAATCCAGTCACATGCAATATTAATCATTGGTTTACAATTGTTCTAAATCCTACCTGAGTTGCCAGACTGAGCACCTGCTGCACCAGCTCTTGGGTCTCTGTTGGTTTCTTGAGAAACAACTTAACAATGGCGGTTAAAAGTTGCAACTGCACCTGTGGACAAAACGAACACAGGCATACATATAAATCATCACTAACATTCACATTAAATGCAACCAATTTTCTTTGTCTGAGGTTAACTATCATCTCACACACATTTCATAGCAATACAATTGTCTTACTTCTAAGTTTTCCCATAAAGGCTACAATCTACTAGCCAGTAATTAGATGGTAAGTGTCCAATAAAGTCTATTACTACCCAACCATGGCACTGAGAACTTGTTGCATATAAACTTTAAAATGAATATTGAGCTTGCAGTCTCCTAAACCAACCTGAGTGCTTTCATCATGGAAACCCTCCAAAAAGCTCTCCAGCAGTTCATCAGCGTTATCGATGCGCTCCGCGTACTCGCCCACAATCCAAATCATGGCTGCACGTGCCTCGGGCTCATCCAGTGAGTCCAGATTTTCACACAAAGTGGCAATCACACTCTCATACCTGGAAACAAAATGAAGGTGCACCAAACCGTTAAAAATATCATGAAATGCAACAACCACTGAGTGCAGCACATTCCTTTATCTAGACAAGATACTGTACATTTTGAAATTTCAAGAAAAAATACATACAACTATGAAATAGGTGCTCTAATTATGTCCAAACTAGAAGGACAAACGTTGCTTAGCCTTAAAAAACATGGTCAGTTCTGCCCTTCAGTACATCTAATGTCACACATAAAAGGCAAATATATGACGATGTTGAGTGCTGGATACTGACTCTCTAGCGTGCATGACTAACATCTCAATTGCGTAAGAAATGGACTGCAGTAAATGGTCCCAAGTGTCACTTCATCCAATGATGAGTGACGACAAGGCGAAGGTCAATTAATGCATGTGAAGCCGGTTATGCTACAGATGAAACGTGACCAGACAGAAAGCATGTGATGAGTCATGTTTTTTGTTTTTTTTATAACTTACTGGCTTTGAGTACATTACTTTCTGTTTCATAAATAGTTTTTTTTTATACATGCATTGGTTTCCTCTTAAAATTATTTAAGGTGGATCATATTTTTAATAGGTGGGAAAATTTTTAGTTAATCTGATGATCAAAACAATAGTGTGTTTGATACTTAAAAAAAATAAACCTGACACAAAAAGAGGAATTTTGAAAACATGACCAAGCATAACAAATATAATCCTCAAACAGCTCCAACAAATGCTGCTCTGCACTGATACTTCATTGTAAAGCATTTTAGAGATACACCCTAGTTAACATTTCCTCTCCATTGGGGTACTTACTTGTTAGGGTACTTGCGAAAGATATCCTTGATTACAACAATGGCCTCCTGCACCACATAGTTGACCTTGGTCTGGATGAGGTCGAGCAGTGTGCTTACACAGCGCTCTGCGGATTGCTAATGATAGAAAATAACGTTATTGATCAAGACAGTTATACAGTATGTACACATAGTGGTCACATCCTTCAGTACACGTACTGTACACAATCAAATGTGCATAAGTACAAATGCAATACTCGCAATATGAAGTGTTTGTAATTGTTTCTTAAAGCTCCAGTACTGAGAGGCTCTGACAATTCTCCACACCAGTGTACTAAATGTTGTGGTAGGTGATTGAAGGTATGTTTTACAAAATGGCTTTATGTCATCTTGATGCAATACTTTGATAGATAGCTTTCTGTTAGTAATATCTACTATCATTATTAATTTTTATTATGTCAATAATGTCATTATTAAAATCAAGTTTGATAATCAAATTATGTAGCATTTAAGGGACTTATGATTAATGTTCTGTTTTCTGACTTAAATGGTAGATACTTGTGTTAAACAATGCCACAGCGTCAGATCAAAAGTTTAATGAATTTTGGCGTGAGCTTGCGTGCAGTTTTGGATGCCTCTGTTTGCGGGGTTTTGCAGTCTGGCTTAGTTGTGACGTCACAGCGAGGTAGACACTTATTTGGACATTAAGTCAAGCTCTCAGCATTTCCCTGTGCATAATAAGGCCATCGTGCGACATACAGACAAAAATGATGGTAAAAGCAGCTTTTTTAATGTAGAGTCTGAATCAATCAGAGAGTTTGCAGGTGTACCTAGTGTTGTGACCAGGTGAATGTATATATAGTTTATGAAATGTATTTAATAATTGAATTTTAAATAAATATATATTTTTGACCGTGATATATTTTATATTTTCAATTATGTTTTTGATTTTAATATATTTTTGCCGTATAGGGGAAACAAATAAGTGACAATTTACAGATATACAGTATATTCAACAGTGCAGATTTTCAAAATATAAATTATGATAGTTTTGAGAGGGTGGGGTGGGTTCTATTTGCAATGTGGGAATGGCTACAGAATACAAGATCTTGCAGACAGACTCAAAAAACGGGTTATGAAAGTGACTGGAGCAACATTAACGGTAAATTAACACCTTGGCAAATCCAATACATATTATCTAGACAACTAGGAAGGGTTTTAAATGGAAAGTTAAATCACCCTAGGTCCCTTTGAACATCACCTCACCTCTACTTTGATGGCACACCGTCCAATGGCTCGAACGGCTTTACGGACAAAGTCCACATCCACCTCAGTGGCATATTCCTTCAGCTCAGCCAGCACCTACAGAAAGGCAGGAGGACTCTTAGGCTCACATTTTGTGTATTAGCACTTATAGCTACCCTTAAGACAGGGTTTCTTAACCAATGTCGGGCCGCGCGCTCCCCCTAGAGGGCCGCCAAAAAATATCTGTTTTTCAACTTTGGTCCGTATGGGCCGCAAATGTACTCAGTTGTAACACTTTTTCACCACTTCTGGCAGTATGGTAATGTCAATCTAAAAAAGAAACAGATGAAGTCTGGAGCTAAAGTCATAGAAACATTTCTTAAACAATATATATGATTTAAGTGCACTGCAAAAACTGAAATCTAAGTAAGATTAAATATCTTAAATAAGGGTGATATTTGCTTATTTTCTGTCTGATAAGATAATTCTTCTCAATAAGCAGATTTTATGTTAGAGTGATTTACTTGTTTTAAGTGTTTTGGTCCTAAATTATCTCAGTAAGATATTACAGCTTGTTGAGATTTTATGACCTATATTGAGTAAAACATGCTTGAAACTAGAATATCAACTGTTGCAAAGCTGTGTCATCTACACTCACAAGTATAAAACTACTTTTTTAAAGTAATAATTTCTTATTTCAAGCATGAAAAAAAAAAATCATGACTTTGACACAATTGTGTCTCATATTAAAACAGATGACAGCCAAATGGACTTTGCTGTTTTATTTTCAATGAAACAATAGAAAATACGTACTCATAGTAGTACAGTTGTTATTAGTGAGAATATACTTACTTTAAGGTATTTTGGGTTCATTGAGGTTAGCTAATTTTACTTGTTTTGGAAAGTCTTGACAAGCCAAATTTTCTTGTTCTATTGGCAGATAATTTTGCTTAGTTCAAATAAAATACCCCTAATTTTTGTTTTTTTTCTTCTTGTTTTTGAACACTGACTTTTTGCAGTGTGGTGATGCTGTATTTTCATTTGCAATTTTAATTTATTGACAATTTAGTTAAGAAACATAATTTTAGTTTATTTTAGCACAACATAATTGTATGTACACTACCGTTCAAAAGTTTGGGGTCACCCAAACAATTTTGTGGAATAGCCTTCATTTCTAAGAACAAGAATAGACTGTCGAGTTTCAGATAAAAGTTCTCTTTTTCTGGCCATTTTGAGCGTTTAATTGACCCCACAAATGTGATGCTCCAGAAACTCAATCTGCTCAAAGGAAGGTCAGTTTTGTAGCTTCTGTAACAAGCTAAACTGTTTTCAGATGTGTGAACATGATTGCACAAGGGTTTTCTAATCATCAATTAGCCTTCTGAGCCAATGAGCAAACACATTGTACCATTAGAACACTGGAGTGATAGTTGCTGGAAATGGGCCTCTATACACCTATGTAGATATTGCACCAAAAACCAGACATTTGCAGCTAGAATAGTCATTTACCACATTAGCAATGTATAGACTGTATTTCTTTAAAGTTAAGACTAGTTTAAAGTTATCTTCATTGAAAATTACAGTGCTTTTCCTTCAAAAATAAGGACATTTCAATGTGACCCCAAACTTTTGAACGGTAGTGTAAATGTATTTTGTGTCAGTTATTTGAGTACTTTCTTATGCAGTATATTTGGTTAGTACTTATTTTTCTAAATCAGCCTGACCTAAGCCTAAGGTCTATGTGTTAAATAAATAATATTTGTGATTAACACATGGTTTCATATCATTTGACAAGGTTGTAACTTTAAATAGATTGGATATAATTATTAATTACGATTGAAATCAAGATTAAGATGACCAATTCAGTGTTAATATTTGAGTGGGTCTCAAGCACCTCAGTAGTGAAAAAGTTGTGGACCTGAGGTCAAAAAGGTTGAGAACCTCTGCCTTAAGAGTTTCAAAAAAGGTTTTGGTTATGTTGTGTACCTGGGCGATGTTAGCTTGTGATGCTAAGCGGATCATGATGTCCAGCTTCTCCAGTTTGACATAGATGGGGTCATTGTACTTCACAAAGAAAACTTTCATCTCATGTTTCAGGATCTCAGGCCTGAAAATTACCCACAAATTCATCATTTTTGGATGTCATTGGGGTTATATGAAGAGGAACTATCTTATTGTAAAGATGTAACACATATTTACCGTCTCTGTACAATGAGGTTGATGTTTCTCAGCGCTACATATTGCAACTCGGGCTCTGCAGAGAGGAGAGTGACAAGAGGAGGGGCCAGCTTCTTCAGCAGGGTCCCATAATAGTCCAGGTCTTTAGGCAACATCTCCATGAACTTCATCAAGACTTTTACAGCAGACAACACCACAGCAGAGTTTGCATGGGAGAGCCGTGGTGTGACACGCTCACAGATGCTGGTAAATGTCAGAATATTAGATGACGATGGGAAGAGTGGATTAAAAAATGTGGTTGTAGTGCTGCTCTTACCTTTGAGACTCGCGGTCATCTCGAGGTGTGTAATTGGCCAGACAGTCAAGAATAAAGATCTGACCCCACTCTGTGCACTCATTTAAAGCAGTCAGTAATTTGTTGATAGTTTGAGGATTCAGGTCCAATAGATTGCTGTTGGGATGAGACTCTGCAATCTCTGACAGCGCTGCCACTGCATTTGCAACCACCTAAACATGGAAAGTAGAAGCCAGCTGTTGTATTAATATGCCTGAGAGGTGGAGAGGCCGAGCTCTGACTAGCATGTTGCCCACTAAGAGTCGTACCATGGGATTAGAATCCGAGATTAGGTCTTTGAGGGTATCCAGGAAGCCCTGATCCTCCACCAGCTGTGCATTGATATCATGGAGTTTTGCTACACACACAGCTGCAGTCTTCCTCACATAGGGGTCCTCATCCTTTAAACACTTTCTCAGGGGCTCACACAAGTATTCTGTGATCTTGTCCACACGGATGCAGCCCATGGTACGAACAGCCAGGGCTCGAATCAAAGGATTAGGGTCTTCACAATCCTAGAAAGATTGATTCAAGCTATTATTAAAGACGCTAAATGTCCATTTGATGTTGTTGTTCTTACAAACCATCATTTCATTTCTATGTTAACCGATGTGTAAGATTAAGACTGACTAATACACATTTTACACACTCTTAGTGTCCAAAAGGGATCTGCTCAAGAAAGTGTCATAAATCAGCAATCTTTTTTTTCTTCTCTCCCTTTCAACACTTGAAATCTATTAACAACTTCAGATATAATGATTGATATAAAGTTTGTATTAGTTGCTTATGTTTATCATTCATTTTGTAAGGTTTTTTTGTCAAAAATAACTTTGAATTGGAATAGTTGAGGTTGTGTAACTACACCCTTGAATAGGTCAATAATTAATTACAACATTGAGTTTGATACAGTAGACAATAAATATTTTTACAGTGCCTAAAAAGCTAGAATGAGAAAAAAACAAGCAGGACTTTAGTTTATTGAGTTCATGCAAGTCTTTCATATATAACTGCCACGTTATATATACTGTAACTGCCCAAGATTATTTTTATTGCATTTCAGAGGTTTAATTGGAGTTTAACTCATTTATATATCATTTATATGCCAGGATTACAGTCTGTTATAATAGTCAATGGGGTGTATTCTTTATGTTGTATTCTATTCTAACAGCGATGCAATCAAAAACACAATGCAACACATGGTAACACATGCAATGCCTGTTTTCTGAAAAGGAACTCCTGTCACACAAATGGCGTATGTTGGGACTGATTAGGATGCATCATTACACAGAACAAAAAATAATTATGTACCTTGACAAAGGTATTTACAGCCATGATGGCCATGTCTGGCTGACTCTTGGCATAGTTCATCAGATAGAGGTAGACCAGTTTTTTCAGTTCCAGGTTGTCTGTTTGCATGCAGTTCACAACATCGGGAAAGAGGGCACTGGGGGTGAGGGGGGGGCAACAAAATGCTTGTTAGCAACCACAGACTCAACTTTTTCAGTGCTTAAGTTTTCAATCACAGTCGCCGTTGCTCACCTGACATCCTTGCCAACTGTCATAGATGCAATAACCTTCTTCACTGCCTCCTTCTTTTTCTCTTTCTTATCACTGTTCAGCTCAGCCTTCAACTCAAAGATCTCACCTGTATGCATAATAAATGTCAAGGAATGATTTGAATCATAAAACATTAGTATTGTAATATAAATGTCATTATTTAAAGACAGTTAATAAAAGGTTTTATGAAGAAAGATTATCCTATCGGAAGAAAGGGTTGTGTTGGGTCTTAATGTTTCACCGCACACATTATAAATGGACTACATTAAACATTGGACAAAACTCCAGGTTGAGGACTATCAGTAAGAGAAGAAGCTGCCTGGAGGACAGGAGAAAATTACAAAAAAATAAATTTAACAGATTAATACAATTTGTGTATCTGTAAAAATGTGCATTGAAGGGGCTAGTGAGAAAGAGGCAGTAAACCAGTAAGAATACAGACCATAAGTGAAAAGCATTGGGAACTAGGGCTGCATGACATAAAAGAAAAAAAAAAGGATATTGCGATTTTTTTTAAACCCTGCAATTATGTGTGATACTGTATATATTACTATAAATAAAATATAGGAGGTTTCACGAGATGTCTTGATTAGCACTTTGTTATGCTGCACTTCTGTCATCTTAAACCTGTACTGAATTTACCTCTATTTTTTAACATTAAGTTCGGCTTCTGTCTGTGTTTTACAGATCTTCTTATTGTTATATTTTATTACTTGTTGAATGGCAATAAATACTTTTGAACCTTTAGGGCTCCCCATCTTAAAATGGAAGATCCATCCATCTATCCATTTTAGCCTATCCCAACTGCACTTGGGCGGAAGGCGAGGTACACCCTGGACAAGTCGCCACCTCATTGCAGTTAAATGGAACATTCAAGCGTTATCAATATAACATAATACAATTATAATAATATATTATTATTATTAATTATATTAAAGTAACTGTTATGATACTACTGTTTTGTGTGGGTATCAAATATTGTAGCTTTTTCTTGCCATTACGTAATTTGTAATACAATTGTCTAATAAATAGACTAAATAAACGTTATCCATATATTTAAAGACACATCTTAATGTTTTGTTTATTATTAGTGTTAAAATTTCAAAAATAGCTATGGTCCACAGGGCACCCGCGCATCATCAATTGGACACCTTCGCTTGACCTAATATGCATTTGAGAGTTTGTAGTGCAAAACATGTACAGTATATTAAATGACAAAAATACCAAAATATAGCATTATTTAGAGTAACGATAGTATTCACGTGAAAGAGTCCTTCAATGCACAATTACATTTCCACTTTTCTTTGATTCATACGCACGCACAGTTGCATGTGGTGCACGTCTCACTAGAACACGAAAAGTGTTGGCACTCGACGGAAAAGGGCCCTAAGACTCTGTTTAACACTATGGCTAGCCGTTAGTCTTGCTAGTGGAACTCCAAAGAGATGAGCAAAAAATAGACAAGGGAACATATTTTTAATGCCAGCAAGCGGGGTTGGTCATAGAGCTCTGTGCCCATACACAATGATGTAGGCTGCTTTACAGGGCTTCAAGACGAGCCACTGTTCAAGGGATATTTTCCATGTTAAAGCAGAGTGGAATGCATAGAGTGTCTCATTGCCTGTTCACGTTGTTCTGTTCAAGGACAAAAGTACACCCTGTTTTTTATTTTTGCAAATACAAACACACAATATCTTATCTGGTTTCCATGGTGGGAAGAGGTGCCAGGTACGTGAAAGCAGACATAGTTAACTTACAGTTTTGTTGGAGTGAAGTCCAAGCAAATCCGCTTGAGAGGGAATGGACAAAAGCACTGAAGAGTGGGACCATTGAGAGAAAACGCGCCAGACTTTGTAGGGCACGGTCTTCTCTCCAGCGCTGGTATTACTAATGTTTGCACTTACTCCATTTGTGGAATAACTTCAATTTTAGTCTCTTTGCCTTATTCAAACAATCAATTAGAACAGAGAAACCTGGGAGAACGTTGCCCTTTAAAAGGGGATATCCAAACACTGCTGTTGCTGTCCTGCCGCCGCAGGCTGTGAATTTGCTTGATTTGATATGAAGCGGAGCCTACTTTTTAAATGTTAATATAGCCGACGATCCCCTTCATTTAATCATGGCAGTCAAAATCGTGATTGTGATTAAAATCTGATCACCTGTGCAGCCCTGGGCATTCTGTGAACTCTAAATAAAGATCGCTCCACAAAAGTAAACCACCACAGTCTATGTCCAGTTATTTCCTACACTCAAGCAGCAGAAAAACAATCCTGCATTAAAGGCCTACTGAAATGAATTTTTTTTATTCAAACGGGGATAGCAGATCCATTCTATGTGTCATACTTGATCATTTCGCGATATTGACATATTTTTGCTGAAAGGATTTAGTAGAGATCGACGATAAAGTTCGCAACTTTTGGTCGCTGATATAAAAAGCCTTGCCTGTACGGGAAGTAGCGTGACGTCACAAGTTGAAAGGCTCCTCCCATTTCCCCATTGTTTACACCAGCAGCGAGAGCGATTCGGACCGAGAAAGTGATGATTACCCCATTAATTTGAGCCAGGATGAACTATTCGTGGATGAGGAACGTGAGAGGTACAAGCTGGCTCATTGGATTCCACACTCTCTCCTTTTTCTATTGTGGATCACGGATTTGTATTTTAAACCACCTCGGATACTATATCCTCTTGAAAATGAGAGTCGAGAACGCGAAATGGACATTCACAGTGACTTTTATCCCCACGACAATACATCGGCGAAGCACTTTAGCTACGGAGCTAACGTGATAGCATCGTGCTTAAATGCCGATAGAAACAAAATAAATAAACCCCTGACTGGAATGATAGACAGAAAATCAACAATACTATTAAACCCTGGACCTGTAACCACACGGTTAATGCTTTCCAGCTTGGCGAAGCTTAACAATGCTGTTGCTAACGACGCCATTGAAGCTAACTTAGCAACGGGACCTCACAGAGCTATGATAAAAACATTAGCGCTCCACCTACGCCAGCCAGCCCTCATCAGCTCATCAACACCCGTGCTCACCTGCGTTCCAGCGATCGACGGAAGGACGAAGGACTTCACCCGATCATCGGTACGGTCGGCGGCTAGCGTCAGATAGCGCGTCTGCTATCCAAGTCAAAGTCCTTCTGGTTGTGTTGCTACAGCCAGCCGCTAATACACCGATCCCACCTACAACCTTCTTCTTTGCAGTCTTCATTGTTCATTAAACAAATTGCAAAAGATTCGCCAACACAGATGTCCAGAACACTGTGGAATTTTGAGATGAAAACAGAGCTTTTTCGTATTGGATTCAATGGTGTCCGAATACTTCCGTTTAACTATTGACGTCACGCGCATACGTCATCATACAAAGACGTTTTCAACCGGAAGTTTAGCGGGAAATTTAAAATTGCACTTTATAAGTTAACCCGGCCGTATTGGCATGTGTTGCAATGTTAAGATTTCATCATTGATATATAAACTATCAGACTGCGTGGTCGGTAGTAGTGGGTTTCAGTAGGCCTTTAAGCCAGTGCTTCTCAAATATTTTCTGTTGCGCCCCTCCAAGGAAGAAGAAAGTATTTTCTGTCTAAGGTACACTTATTAATGATGAAAAAGTATATCTATCTGCGATTAATCGCGATAAGTTTCGAGTTAACTATGAAAAAAAAATTGATTAATCGCGTTTAAATATTTTAATTATTTGACAACCCCAACATATATTCATATATATTATAGTGTCTTCAAAGTGTGTTGTTTTTTTAACCAAAATATGGTCTTTTTCGAGGCTAGAACCAATTATTCATGTTTTCATTGATTCTTATGGGGAACTCTGCTTCAGTATACAAACTTTTGGAACGAACCATGTTAAAGAACCAATTAAGTTCGTAAATCAAGGATCCTTTGTACATTAAACTGTCTTCCATGTGTGCATTTCACTAAAATAGGGACTTTTGTCGAGGTTAGAACCAATATTTCATGTTTATATTGGTCCTTAAGGTGAACTCAGTTTCACTATACGAACTTTTCGGTTAACAAACCATGTTCAAGAACCACTTATGTCTGAAAATTGAGGTTCCGCCGTATTTATGCATGCTATTCTCTCACTATAGCGCTCATCTTGTTTGTGCTGCACTTTCATGTTATAACTTCATTCCCCGCCAGCATTATACACTTTAAAATTAATTATTGATATTAATAAATGGATTCAGAAAGTTTACATCTGCATCGCGATGCATCTAAGGATCTAAAGATAGCTTTTTTGTACCCCTGGCTGAATAATTTAAAAGTTACAAATCAATAAAAAAAATATTCTAACCTTTCTTGGTGGTGGTGAAATATTTGGAGTCTGTCATCTTGGATCCAAATTGTCGATTCTCCTAAAAAAGAAAAGAAATGAAAAGGATGAAGCCTAAATATTTTCCAGTGAGGAAACTTGGCAGCTTGACAAAAGCAACAGGGAAAACTAAAAGTGCCATCACATGGAAATTAAAGGACGTCCTGCATTCTGCTTGCACACTTGAGCACGTGTTTGTTTTCAAAATGAGAAAACAATGGATTTTGCTGAAGACAACATTTCTAATCTTCTAAGTCAGCAATTAAATGGCCAACAATCATTCTAGAACTGAACTGACTTTAAATAACGTCCTCTTGATGTTTATTTGTTCATTCAGTATGTCAATATTGAGTCATCACTGTTTGTGTTAGACAGCAATTCTCAACATGGTGCAAGTTCAAGTTGGCAAAAGATGTTCAAACCATGTTTACAATTAACTTTTTTGGGTTTAATTCTCTCTTGAGAAAAATCTGGGTAATCTCTAATAATATTGGCTAGCACAGCACATATTCTTAAAATGAAAAGCAGTCCTGGGGTGCCCTGAAACAAGGCACAGCAGGCTCATACATTTTCTCACTGCCACCTCTCCCTTGCTTGATTACCGAAAGGATCAAGAAATATAGAAATATATACACGTGTGGTACATGTATATTAGAGGTGGGGGAAATATTCGATTTTTAGATGCATCGCAGTCCCGACATAAAAAGATTATAAAATCGATTAGTAAACATCAATGATCGATAACTGTTTTGTTTTTTAAATTGTAAATAAAGTAATGCAGACAGTTCTAAAATTTGGCTGACTGCAGCAAACCACCTCATCGAAAGATCCAACCAGCTCCTTTATTACAGGGCACTTATATTCCAATTGTGCACACATTTCCATGAATTGAATAAATGGGATAGGAATTTCTTATTACAAATGCACTGTTTTTAAAAGTTGCAAGTGATAAACACTTGTTTATAGAAACTAAAAGAAATTTAAAACTACATCAATATACATAAATTAATGCATCAATCGATTTTTAATCGAATCGTAGCTCCTGAATCATAATCGAATTGTGAGGTGGCCAGAGATTCCCACCTCTAATATATACAGTATGTACACTAAAAACAGTACAAACAGTAGAGGTCTGAATATTTGGGCACCTGACGATTTGGTTCAGAATCAATTCAACACTGTTCTCATAAAATATTATTTTGGTATATAAATTATGATAAAACCTTTTCAAAACAGGACACAGGTTACAAAAGCGCCTCTTGGCTGCTGACATACAATTTAAACGTGCAGTGTTGGCCTAAAAAAAAAATATTTTTACAAAAATCACAGTATATCAATCAAACTAATAAATTTAAAGAAAATAGGGAAACCTCAACCCAACCCCAGCTTTACAATACTTGGAGTGGACATACAAATACAATACTTAAACTATTAAGGAACACCAAAACTTAATAAAAGCAACAGTATCAATAATGTTTATTGTTTTCAATAAAAAATGGACTCTAAAAATTTTTTTAATTTTTATATATATATATATATATAAATATATATGTATATAATTATTATTATTCTTTTAATTATTAAATCGATTCTTGAAAACTATTAATTAATTTAGAATCGGAACAAATACAAATCGGATGTGAATTTTTTTGAGCACCCCTAATTAATAGATTTAATCAGTAGAATCATGTTAAAACCAACAAAACTTTTTGATGTAAACTGAAAAAAGCAATACAATCATACAGGGTGAAAGGTTGTCTCTTGATTTAGATTTTTAATCTTTTAACTGGTAGCAACCTGCCACAAGTAAATAACTAAATGTTAAACACTGCTGTATTACACTAATATTGACAAAATACAATTTGTAATGAAAATGTATTTATCATCATACAAATTAGGTAAAGAGGGAAGGAAGTAATTAGGAAATGTTCTTAATGATGTAAAGGATTAAATAACGTAGTTGTTGGACACTTAAGAACTACCATGAATTGATTAACGTGGACCCCGACTTAAACCAGTTGAAAAACTTATTCGGGTGTTACCATTTAGTGGTCAATTGTACGGAATATGTACTGTACTGTGCAATCTACTAATACAAGTCGCAATCAATCAATCAATCAAACCAAATTGTGGGAATATTGACGCAAACCGCCAGAGGGAGATATTTTATAGCATATATTTTCTGATTAAGATCAGCTGTATCCGTGACAATTAGCGTCATGGGTAAATTATTTAATATATTAACTAGGGCTGCAACAACTAACCGATTAAATCGATTATCAAAATAGTTGGCGATTAATTCAGTCATCGATTCGTTGGTTCTATGCTATGCGCATGCGCAGTGGCTATTTTTTTTTTTTTTAATAAACCTTTATTTATAAACTGCAACATTTACAAACAGCTAAGAAACAATAATCAAAATAAGTATGGTGCCAGTATGGTGCCAGTATGCGGTTTTTTCTTCTTCAATATAATACTGGAAAGGATAGAAATGTAGTTTGTCTCTTTTATCCGATTATTAATCGATTAATCAAAGTAATAATCGACAGATTAATCGATTATCAAATTAGTTGTTAGTTGCAGCCCTAATATTAAGACTAAATTGGCCCTAGTGTGTGAATGTGAGTGTGAATGTCGTCTGTCTATTTGTGTTGGCCCTACGATGAGGTGGTGACTTGTCCAGGGTATACTCAGCCTTCCGCCCGAATGCAGCTGAGATAGGCTCCAGCACCCCCCGCAACCCCGAAAGGGACAAGCGGTAGAAAACGGATGGAGTTGTTGGACACTTAAGAACTACCATGAATTGATTAACGTGGACCCCGACTTAAACAAGTTGAAAAACTTATTCGGGTGTTACCATTTAGTGGTCGATTGTACGGAATATGTACTGCACTGTGCAATCTACTAATAAATGTTTCAATCAAGCAATCAATCAGTCAATCAATCAATCAATCAGTCAATCAATCAAGCCAAATTGTGGGAATAGTGACGCAAACCGCTCAGAGGGAGATGTTTTATAGCATATATTTTCTGATTAAGATCAGCTATATCCGTGACAATTAGCGTTATGGGTAAACTATTTAATATATTAACACTAAATCGGCCCTAGTGTGTGAATGCGAGTGTGAATGTTGTCTGTCTATTTGTGTTGGCCCTACGATGAGGTGGCGACTTGTCCAGGGTGTACCCCGCCTTCCGCCCGAATGCAGCTGAGATAGGCTCCAGCGCCCCCGCGATCCCGAAAGGGACAAGCGGTAGAAAATGGATGGAGTTGTTGGACACTTAAGAACTACCATGAATTGATTAACATAGACCCCGACTTAAACAAGTTGAAAAACTTATTGGTCATTGACCATTTAGTGGTCAATTGTACGGAATATGTACTGTACTGTGCAATCTACTAATAAAAGTTTCAATCCATCAATCAAACCAAATTGTGGCTGATTAAGATCAGCTGTATCCGTGATAATTAGCTTCATGGGTAAATTATTTAATATATTGACAAGACATCTGTGATGAGATGGCGACTTGTCCAGGGTGTACCCCGCCTTCCGCCCGAATGTAGCTGAGATAGTCTCCAGCATCCCCCGCGACCCCGAAAGGGACAAACGGTAGAAAAATGGATGAATGGATTTTATTTACTGAATTTATCTTCAGCGAGCATTCGTACTGTACTCAAGTTGGCCACACACGATACTGATAAAGGTCGTTAGCTAACAAGGCTTAGCTGCGGAAATTAAGCAGACAACACCTACAACTGCCATTAAGACTATTATTTGTACATTTAAATTGTTTACGAACCAGCTCGGTGTGTCGCTCACTTGAGCTGACAGGTTGTTCATGCAGCCTAATAATGGAATTGATATGTTCGCTAGCATCACACTGCCGTGTTAGCCTAGCAGCTTGCACTGAACGAGACTAAAATAAAACGACGCATTTAACTGAGGAAGTTTGTTCAACTTCTGCTCCGTGTTGGTTGTTTGCATCCAGGCATTACTTACGCATAGTTGGTTGGCCCATTCCTGCATGTTTACAGCGTCGGACGGAGGGAACGCTAAGTGCTAACGTTAGCTGCTGTCAGTGTCAGCTAGCTACTTCTTCTCCAGCGAGCTCCGCTGAGACATGACCTTCCGAGCACAGGCTTAAGGAAGCCTTCGCCGGGATAGTTAAGCTCTTAATCTGTCGGCCTATTTTTAAAATGTACACAGCGAATTAGCGCGCACTCTGGATTTAGAATCGAGACGTAAACACAGGAATTTGGGGAGACATCTTACCGTGACAGTCGTAGTTGAATGAACTGCGTGTAATGACGATGAAGCTCCTCCCACTTGCTTCACTTCCGTCTTTACTTTATTTTTTTTAAACTTACTATACGTGTACACTAGCTCTGGTAATGAGTACATTCGCACCCACCTGCACAAATGTACTTCAAAATGTAACAATCAAAATAAATATGACTTTTTTTTTGTTTACTAGGGCATGCATATATAATATGCATTAGTTTGACCATTTAAAATCAACGATAATAAAAAGGAGATGCTTGGAAATAGCATAAAAATGCCCCAAAAACTCGGAAAAACGCGATTCATAGCGTTACTTTTTGGTGCAACCATCATGAGCGTTCTGTTCAGATATATTTCTTTTATATTTTGATGAATCATCATATTTATGCATTACTAAATTTAAATAGGTATTGATCAATCTTTAAGCTTTGTGTATTTGATTCCAGTTTGCTTTTGACATCTTATTTAGAATTGTAGTTGAAACTTTTACAACCTTGTGTTGCGCTCATGATGGCGTAACCAAACTAGATTTCATTTAATGATCTTATTTTGAATATGTATTCTCTTTTTTACATTTAGTAAATTTAAATATACAGTGTTTTATGTTTTTTTTCTTTTCGGAACATGTACTATAAATATAATACAATAAAGTCCCATATAAAATGATGTTTCTAGCAATACTTAAATTTTGCCTTTGAAAGTAACACTCCAATGTCCATTAGTGGAGCTGTACATATACATAAAAAAAAATCATATTTTTTATTATTTATTAATATTAATACTCTATCTGTATTTGCTTTTGTTTGTCTTTCCTTGTTGTTGAAAGTGCCTTGACTTTTGTGTGAATTATAAATACATGTTTGTTGTTCAATAAAATAAATGAGAAAAAAATATTTAAAAAAAGATGTGCATGTGGAATGATGGTAATATATAATTTTTTTGTCAACATTATGATGGTCCAAGCAAAACATTTTCTACATAAATGTCGATTTATGAAAGTAAAACCTACATTTTCTAATTGGCTTAACAATATAAAATGATGAATTAAATCTTGGAAAATTATTAAAAATACAAAAGCCCTGAAATTGATTTCGTTATTGCAGACATTTAAAGTGATTTGGATTAGCCTTTTTGAATTTTGTGTCTTATACACTTTTTTTATTATTATTTTTTTATGTTCGATTTGTATTTGCTTTGGTTTCCTTTCCTTTACATGTTTGCGAAAGACAGTATTTGCTCAACCTGATAGATGTTTGAAATTGTTGAGATTTGTTGAAAGTGCCTTGGTTTTTATGTACATTGAGAATATATGTTTGTATGTACATTAAATAAACAAACTTACTATACCTAAAATACACCAGGAACGTTTAAACACTGTATCAAAATAAAAAACAATATAATATCGTTTTGTGGTGGTCAAAATGTTTGACTCTTTCCGAGGAATTTTTTTATTTTTTATTGATTGAGACTTTTATTAGTAGATTGCACAGTACAGTACATATTCCGTACAATTGACCACTAATTTAACTTTAAATTTAAATGGTAACACCCGTCCACGTTAATAATTCATGGTAAATTTATTAAATCATATTATATTACATGCCCTTTAAAGCAGGGGGTTATTCAGAGGGGTTCGGTTATTTTTTATTTGTAATAATAAGCCGTTTTTTCATTTTGTTACTGCAGTTGGACCGGAAGCGGAAGTTTGTGATTCGTTCGAAAAGAGACGTTTTTCACATGAAAAGTGACATATAAAAAAGTTAGGTTAAGTTAAAGTTAAAGTACCAATGATTGTCACACACACACTAGGTGTGGTGAAATTTGTCCTCTGCATTTGACCCATCCCCTTGCTCACCCCCTGGGAGGTGAGGGGAGCAGTGAGCAGCAGCGATGCTGCGCCCGGGAACCATAAAGTACAATGTTTTATCCTTTTGTCATACCCGGTCCAAATACATTAACAAAATGAAAAAATGGCTTTTTATTGTTATCAATCCAATACCAAGTAAATATATTTTTACGTGAAATGTTTCAAGATCCTTTATTATTTTGTCTCTAAGTCGTATACTCACAATAAAATACGGAGAAAATAGTTTTGCAAAAAAAAATATTAAATTCAACAATAGGCTTTTAGAAATACTGCAATACAGTCAATAACAAATAATGAAATGATTCCCCCAAACAATTGTTAAAGCACACTAGTACCTCAACTTACAAACTAAATTGGTTCTGAGACAGAGCTCTTAACTAAAAAACACTCTTAGGTCAAATCAACATCTCCCATTAAAATCTACTGAACACCGATTTAGTTGGTGCTTGCCCCCCTCAAAACACCATTTTAACATGCAACATACCTTTAAAAAAATACAATAAAATACTACTTTAAAGATAATAACTATTATTATACAATATTATTTTAAACATTACAATAGAATGTACTACAAACAACTACAGTAGTTTCATGAGCAAATGTAATACTGATTTACAGCATTTACCTTGGAGAGTGGACTTCCACAGTATCTCCTTCCAGCTACTGCACTTTTCTGTCAAACACACCATCAGCAGCTTCTCCATATTTTCATGGATACATGTCCGCTGTTTAGATATCATTTTAACGTTCTTGGCTGGCGTTAGACTCATTCTGCTTCAGTGTGGAGCAGACTAGCAGTGATACGCTTTGCCAATTGGCAGCACACTCGGCTGTACTCCGGCGGAAGGCAGGGTACACCCTGGACAAGTCGCCACCTAATTGGAGGGCTCATAGACATAGACAGACATTCACACTGGAGACAGTTTATAGTGCAGCCAATCAACCCACACAGTCATGCGGAGAACATGCAAACACCTCACATAGAAAGACCCCAAACCCAGGATTCAAACCTAGGACCTTTTTGATTTTTTCTCTCAATGTGGCCCCCTGAGTCAAAATATTTGCCCTGCTTTGTTCTTTGGTATTGTTATACACAATATTTCTTATCTAAAAGTTAGTTTTTTCTTTTTAAAAGGCATAGGCTCCAGCACCCCCGCGACCCCAAAAGGGACAAGTGGTAGAAAATGGATGGATGGATGGATGTTACATGTTAAAATTCAGATTTTTTCCAGGGAGGGGGGAGGGTGGTTGTCAAACATCAATTCAATTACGTTTGTAATTTAAATGTGAGATGTTGATTTGAGATACAAGTGTTTTGCTTAGGAGCTCCGTCACAGAACCAATTCAACTCGTAAATTGAGGTGCTACTGTACAGTAGTTCTTGAATGAGTCCTACAATGGATGAGGCCTAGCTGAGAAGCAGCTATTGAACTTTAGGTCAAGTACACAACTCCATAACTGTTGAGTGCATTTGAGTTCCAAAGGGGGGGGGTGTCTGACACACACAAGTGCTACATACTTGCATATAGATACTTATGTAATAGCATGATGAGGGCTCTACACTGGTGGAATGTAATGATCGCAGTGCTTATGCTGTGATGTAATATATATGATGATGTCATATTAACTGGTCCGCACACATGAACAAGAAGACACCGCTGGCATGAACACTCCATTCAAACCCTGCAAAGATAAAAACGACAACATAGTTCTGTTCATTCTTAAACTTCAGAGAAAAGTATTTATTACAAGAACAACGCCACAGCATTTTCACCTGTGAAAGAAACAACAACCACTGTGAAGTATTGCAGTTTTCTTTGTACATCAAAAGGTTCACAAGTTGTGCATTTAATAGACTGACTTTAGGCATCAGCGTCGAAGACAATTCGGAACATTCAGATTTTGCTGGTTTGGGGGCAGAGAAAAGACCGTTAAGTCGCAGATTAGATTGAAAAGTTGACTCTCCTTGCTGACAGACTTTTATCTGTATTTAACCCATTTTAAAGACCTTTACAAGATAAAAAGAACATATTCAGATTTGCAAGTCTACTAAACAACTAACAGTTTGAAAGTGGTATGATTTTTTGAAAAATAATTAAAATTAAATAAAGGAAGCACACAAATACATGTTTTTTCCTTCTTTCGTCCAGCATTCATTTACAGTACCAGTGAGACATCACTTTATAAATAAATAAATAGGACCATCTTTCATTGCGCTCATTCAATATGTACACATGTATATATATGCACAGTCCTTGTAAACCCAGTTAAGTGGCCTGAAATGTCTCATTAATCCGATTTCATTACACAAATTATAGCTAGTGTCGTTACTGCTGCTAATATAACCATTTTGACAGGCCCTGACACCAACAATCCCCCCGTTTTTCCACTTTCGAATGAACTGTAGCGGAAGCCTTTAAATCGTGTTACATACCAGTATTTGTGCAGCTTTAAAAATCACTCCTTATCAATCTGAAAAGAAGCTTTTGATCAATTAGCAGCAGGACATTTTCTCCTGTGGACCGTAGGCCTGTTTTTGCACTTATGACCACATTTAGATTGGTAGGCATGAATTGTACATTGAATTCAAATTGGCCAACATTCTCTCATTCTGATAACCATTCATGATGGCCATGTAGTGATTTTGTAACGAAAACATTCAAAACTTAAACCTGTGAGAATATTTTAAGGCAAAAGGGAATCGTCAAGGCATTTTTTGTTGTTGTTTTATCACCGATATTGCATAGCTAAGGCAGCCCAGGACGTCTTAATACACCAGCTATGTACATTGCCATCTTATATACACAATGCACCCACAATGCTCAGCGGGGGCACAAAAACATGTAGTTTGTATATTTACACATTCACTCTAAGCTGTACATGTCTATCACACAGTTTGGTTGGAGGCAAATAAGCACATTTCTGTCAGTTATAATAACAGCCTAATGACCTTGAATGGTTTTACTGCATCTAACAAAAAACATGTGTGTATTGGAAAATGTATACTGAGTCCAATCCAGACTTTTAAAATGGAAGGGGGTGACTTGCAAGACCAAAACAGACCACAAGAGGGCGCCAAAGCTGTGTGTTCTGGACAGTTTTTAAACCTTCTGGCACTTGACCACACCCCTTCATGGGGCACATGGTTGCTCTGCAAAGGTTAAAAATAATTGGCAAAAATTTTCCTTTGGTAACAAATATTTTGGCTTGAGTGCAAAATAAAAGCAATGTGACATGCAATACAGTCTTTTTTTCTTTTTTTTTTACACAGTAGTCTCACATCCAAGCTTCAGTGTCTAAGCTCCCGGACTTGGCAGGGAAAGTGCGATCTTTGCAGCCCATGGCGGGAGAACAAGGTTGCGGACGAACCACATCGGTGATCAGGATGTTGCGAGGGCCACGGCGGGAGGTCTGAGGGGAGAGTGGCGGCGTGCGGCAGGGTGAGACCTGCGCGTCCCTGAAGCTGACTAGCGTAGGGATACGCGAGGGACTGTTTGCCGGCCCGTTGTCGGCGCGAGGTCTCATCTTTGTCAGCTTGTGCTTTGAAATGAAACTGTCGCTCTTCTTTAGCTCTTTTTTAGCGTGCGGCCCGTCTATAGACGTGTCGCCGTTGGCGAGGGGGGACGACGGCGGCGGGGATTCGGAGTGTGACTCGCTGAGGCTGAAGCACATGGAGGAGTTTTCGCTGGATGAATCCTGGAAGGAGCAGTCCTCGGACGGAGGGACGGTCTGTGGGGGCGGGAGGCCATCGCTGTCATCATACGGTAAGCTTAGATGGGGATTCTGTGGAGTTGTGCGCCAGCCGGGATCTGGTTGGCCCTCTGGAGGAGGACTGCCGTGGTCTCCATTCATAACTTGAGGAGCTCCCTGGTGGACAAGTCTTTTTGGGTCCTCCACGGATACGCTAGGAATGGCTGGGAGCTTCTTCAAACCAAACCCCCTCCAGTGTTCAGGTTCTCCTTGACCAAAGGTGTGTGGTCCCCCAAAGGTAAGTAAGTTCAAGGGGTCTTCTAGGGGTCTTTTGGACTCCTTTAGGTTAGGCAGGGCACCTATCTTGGTGCCCGTGGAGGAAGAGGACGAGTTTGAGGAGGAATAAGCAGAATCTGTGATGTTGCAATCAGTGAGTGTTGGCACTGACTGAGTTCTAGGACAATGTAGGCCAATTCCTCTGGTTTGTCGGGTATTGGCTAAGTACTCTGCCTCCAAGCTGCGATACAGGTCTTGCTCTCTCTGGGGGTCCAGCGATAGAAGCATCTGGAGGCCCAATCCTTCCCCTTCAGGCTGCTGATGGTCCAGCCCAGAACAGTTCCTACCGAGGCTTCGCCCGTTAGGCCGAGCGCCATTGGACAATCGGAGAGAGCGTGCGGGTTGATGGTGAGTATTCCGTGGGGAGGAATGAGGAGAACGGCGACCCCCTGAAGTAACCGGGGGCAGCAGTCTGCCTTTTCCTGTGGATGGTGAGCGAGGAGGTCTAGGCGTGTTTATTGTCTTTTTATTGGGGCTGTTTTGGACTCCTTTAATGGGGGAGTTGGAGCACGAGGATGATTGCCTCTTGGAGAACACACCGCTGATTCTAGGGGAAGATGGAGGAATCTGTTTGTTGCGAAAGTCCTCCCGTCTCTCTGCTGGTAGAGGTTCCCTGTGGCAGGGACTGGGCCCTGCTATGACTTCAGTGGACCGAGTATGTGCAGGCCCCTTACCCTGGCTGTGAGAGCGGGGAGCGTGGAACCTTCTGGGGCCTTCGTTTGCAAGGGATCGACCCCTCTCCGTGCGCGAGCCCCGTACGCCGTCGGAGGCTTGCGGCGGGCTAGGTTTCAGTACCGAGGTGAGCGCTGAACGCTCCCGAGACTGACTGCGGGCGCGGGGCAACGCGCTACGAGGGGAGCTCTGGTTCCCGGGCCTCTCGATCACATGCTTGCCCTCCTTGCGATTGACAAGGAGGACGACTTCTTCACTAGAGCGGGGTAGTGTCCCACCAAGGGAGGCGCGTCCACTTCCTCCTCCTTTGGAGGAAGCTGTGGAAGAGTCACTGTCTGCTGACAGACGACGGGTCACCGGCAGCTTTGTCTCCCTATTCCTGAAACATGAAGAGGAGAGACAATCATTAAATGTCCAATATTCAAGGATTCAAGAAGCTTTATTTGTCACACCCGTGCACATTTGCACACATAACACTCCCAGTAGACATTCACTTCTCATATTTCTTGCATCATGTCTGGTCTGAGTCATCCTTCGAGGAACCAACACACTTGTGGGGAATAATAGCTTCTTTCATGCTACAGCATTTCCCACAGGACTGCAATCTATCTGTGGCGGTGGATATATAATGTCACTGTCTAACTTGAATAATTGGCCATTATACATGTGCATTTAATTTTCAGACATTTTCATGTATTGTAGGAGAGACAAAAAGTAAGCAAAAATGTTTTTAAAAGCCAAACAAATATGTTTTGAAATTATGGTTGTCCCATTACCAATATATGGTACCAGTACCAAAATGTATTTTGATACTTTTTGATTTAAAAAAAAAAAAAAAAAAGTTTGGATTTATTTTAGCAAAAAATATTATGATGCATTTATAATATGTTTCTTATTCCAATAAAATAAAAATGTTGGCATTAAATAACATAGTAAACATTCTTGACAACTTCTCTTTTAGTAGTAAGTCATGAAACAGGTTTGAAAGGCTCTTAATTTAGCTGCTGATGTATGCAGTAACAAATTGTGTTATTTACCATTCTATTATTTTGTCAAAATTATGAAGGACAATCGGTAGAAATGGATGGATGGATGGATGGATCTGGTTATTTTCTATTTTAACATGTTTATCTACAATTCTGTTAAAATGTAATAATCACTTATTCTTCTGGTTGATGATGATTGATGATAAATTGAACTGGAAATCTCATGTAAAAAATATACAACATAAAATAGCAAGAAACACATCAATAATGAATAAAGCAAAACATGTTCTAAACCAAAAATCACTCCATATTCTCTACTGCTCGCTAGTGTTACCATATCTGAGTTATAGTGTAGAAATATGGGGGAATAACTACAAAAGTACACTTCATTCATTAACGGTGTTACAAAAAAGATCAGTTAGAATCATACATAATGTTGGATATAGAGAACATAAAATTATTTATTGAATCAAAAATACTGAAATTCCACGACATAGTGAATTTGCGAACAGCTGAAATTATACACAAAGCAAACTATAACCAGCTACCCAAGAATATACAGTACAACAATTCTTCTCAAAAAAAGATGAGAAATATAATCTTTGAGAAAAATGTAATTTAAAACATTTGTATGCACGTACAACACTTAAGACCTTCAGTATATCAGTATGTGGAATTAAATTATGGAATGGATTAAGCAAAGCAATCAAACAATATATATATATATATATATATATATATATATATATATATATATATATATATATATATATATATATATATATATATATATATATATATATATATATATATATATATATATATATATATATAAGAAAGTAATTTCAGTGTTCATTTATTTACACATGTACACACACATAACACTCCTCTACTCATTGTTGTATTTGAAAGTGCAATGTTTTGCAGCCAGTAGCACAGCCTTTGAAGGAGCATAGGTATGGGCAGCATCTGTGAAATTTAATTTGCAGGAAAGGAGTGAGTTTAGGGTTGAATTGTCCATCCTGTTGCCGCCGCCTTGTGCTTCTCTGACCGTTCATGAGTGACTATATCCATTCGGCCACCGTGTTCAATGGAGAAGTCTGATCTACAAAATTTGCAGGCAGCATACCCCTTCCCCTTTGAGCTGTCATGGATGAACTGAAATTCTTGTTTCCAATCATTTTGGAACTTGTAAGCGTACTTCTTCTTCTTATTCGTCATCGCCATGACTGTCTCTTCTTCGTTCTTCTGCTTCGTCTCCTTCTTGTTGTGTGTGCAGTTGTGCACTCTCCAAAAGCCGTAGATGTTATAACGTGACTGGGCCGGCACGCTGTTTATATGGAGGAAAAGCGGACGTGACGACAGGCTGTCCTCACTCAGGTCCACATATTGTTGTCCGGCTGGAAATCGGGAGAAATTCGGGAGAATGGTTGTCCTGGGAGATTTTCGGGACAGGCACTGAAATTTGTGAGTCTCCCGGAAAATTCAGGAGGGTTGGCAAGTATGGTCACGACTCACGAGCAAAGCGGAGCCGCCTGTGAGTAGGGATGGGTATCAAATTTGCTTTACCTAAAATCAAAAGGTGCAATCTTTGTTGCACGTGACGCTACGCCCGGTTGCAGACTAAACAACAGCTTAAACATTGGCGGGGAAACAAGCACTCAAGCAGCACTCAGAGCAGACTCAGTAGGACTGCCTTTAGGTAATGTCGCAATTGTCTTTGCCAACAAAGCAAGTATGCCTGACAGAAAACAAAATGCGCTAGCTCAATGCTAATTTACATTGGATTTGCCTTAGACATGCTACTAATTAGCATTACCGATTTTACATGGCGATTTCAACACCCGTAAATTTGGTAAGAGTGTCGGGAGTTTTAAGGACAAACTACATTCCCAGTCAGTCCCATTATAATTAATTTATGTTCCGTCAAATCTATTTGTGGTGGTCCAAATGTATTCGTGGTGGGCAACCACAAATAAATACATGTCTAAAAATACTGTCCAACAATAAAGCGAGCTTTATGACAACCTGACTGATGACATTGCAGTCTGACTAACCGAGCCAAGGCTCAGGGTTTCTCGGTACAGTGGGCCATGACGGCCAGGGGGATTACCGTTAGGATGAGAACAAGTGGGACAGGATTAGAACTAAACACACAGTACTGCTATTTCTCAATTAGGCCCTGTTCCACTGCAATGCACCGGTGGGAGCGTCCACTCTGACTGTATAATCACTTGGAGTAATGAGAGCTGTAAGTGAAGGTTGATGTGGAAATTGCAAGTGCTCATATTGTATATCATGAACATTTAGCCTATTTCTTATCTGCTCATGATCAAAAACATCCAGGTATTTCAATTGTATTCTAATATTGTGTGATTTGATAATACAGTCTATATATTAGGGGTGTGCAAACTTTTTACACCAAGGGCCGCGTACAAAAAAATGAAATAAAGCTGAGGGCCACTTTGATACATTTTGTATATTAAATATGCCAAAACTAATGTCATTTACATCAGAACACTGTGAAAAATGTCATTGTAAATTTAAAGCAATTTACTGGATAATAAATGCATTGCTTTCTCAGTAACATTTACAGTAATTTACTGTGAAATATCAACAGCAATTTTATGTACAAGCAGTTAATTACAATAAAGTTACAACACTATGCTGTCACCACAGTTGTGATTTTAAAGTTAATTACAATAAAATTACATGTTTATACTGTAACATCATAGTAATTTACTGTGAAATATCAACAGCAATTTTATGTATAAACAGTTAATTATAATACAGCTACAACTGTATGCTTTAACTTCACAGTTGTGATTTTAAAGTTAATTACAATAAAATTACATGTTTATACCGTAACATCATAGTAATTTACTGTGAAATATCAACAGCAATTTTATGTATAAACAGTTAATTATAATACAGCTACAACTGTATGCTTTAACTTCACAGTTGTGATTTTAAAGTTAGTTAGAATAAATGCCATATACAGTAATATCTCAGTTGTTATTAAACAGTTAATGACAATACAGTTACAACTATATGCTGTAACCACACAGTTGTGATTTTAAAATTAATTACCATAACATTTCATGTTTATACTGTAGCATTACGGTTGTTATTAAACAGTTAATTACAAAAATGTACAACTACTTGCTGTAACTACATACAATACAATTAAATCACAACTACCAGTATATGCTGTAAGTTCACAATTTTAATGTTATAGTTAACTATAATAATGTTAAATTGGTTAAAATCCCAGGTGTACAGTTAATTACAGCGTTTTAGTGCAGAATTATAGTGCATGTGTATCCTAAACTATTTGAAAACAAATCATTGTTATCTTTGCGTTTGTGCTAAGGGTGACAAAGCAAATATTGTGAGTGTCATATCCAATGTTCCGAATAACGGCATTATATGATAACGGCGTTACTAACAGTTACTTTTACTAGCAACGAGTAATCTAATTAATTACTTTCATGTGCGTTACAACGCTGTTAGCGAAACGTTTGTTGTAACGTTGTGGTTGCATGTCAACAAGACAGCATCAGTAGCACAGCAAGTTGGGCGCAGGATGTATATTTTTTTACTAAAGAAAGCACCAACTACCACCACTCTAAGATGGACGTGATGGCAAATAGAAGGAGGCAACATCACACAGCACACAACATGTAAGCACGCGTATATACGCTACTACTACTTCGACTACTTGAAGGGAATAATGAACACCAAATCAATGATTGAAGTGACGAGCTTGCAATCCTACAATACCCCGTTTGTGGACAAGGGGCACATTTAATTTCTTTAATAACGAGCGCTTAAATAATCCACTGAAAAAATTCAACAGAGCTGCCGTCACTGCCCGCAAACTGCTAGTCTGAGCTAACAAACACAGCTGAGCTCATGCTGCTCTGTCTGGGCGCTGATGTCGCACGTCACTTAGCAACAGGCACTGCCTTTCAAAGGCACATACATACACACTGTTGCGTTTGGAAGGCATGGCTGCGATGTTTGTGTTCTCTCGAATGCTGTTTTAATTCTTTAAGGTAGGACAAAAAAATACAAAAACTCAGATGCTAAACAAGCGTGGAGCCAAAAATCAAATAGTCACTAAGGGTGAACAGCGAGGAAGTCGAGAATACGGAAAAAACACTTAAGCGTGGTGAAAACAGGACGAAACGCAAGTGTCGCCAAGAGCGAGCATTGACCCAGCGACTTGTGCTGGGTGACTGAAACATCATAAAGGGGCGTGATTAACAAAAACAGCTGGTGGGAACACTAATTACTACAACAAGGGCAGGTATGGCGAATTACTGTTCATGGAAACCAAAAATAAACGAAAGGAAAAAAGGTAGAGCATGGAAACAGACTAAAACATAGGAAAAAAGCCACATAACATACTGTAAATCAAGCCATGACCCACGGATCATGACACACACTCTGGTTTCATGAAACATCCCGACTGCATATGCCAGATATTTGACTTATTTTTTTAAGTAAAACAAAACTTTCTTTCCCTCAGTATTAATTATACTTATTAAAGAGTAATCCCCTAAGTAATTCAATTACTTTTTTGGCAAAGTAACGAGTAACTATAATTAATTACTTTTTAGAAGTAATTTTACAAACAGTGGTCTATAACAGTGTTTTTCAACCTTTTTTGAGCCAAGGCACATTTTTTGCGTTGAAAAAATCCAGAGGCACACCACCAGCAGAAATCATTAAAAAACGAAACTCAGTTGACAGTAAAATGTCGTTTTCGCAATTGTTGGATAAGACTTTAAACCATAACCAACCATGCATCACTATAGCTCTTGTCTCAAAGTAGGTGTACTGTCACGACCTGTCACATCACGCCGTGACTTATTTTGAGTTTTTTGCTGTTTTCCTGTGTAGTGTTTTAGTTCTTGTCCTGCGCTCCTATTTTGGTGGCTTTTTCTCTTTTTTTGGTATTTTCTTGTAGCAGTTTCATGTCTTCCTTTGAGCGATATTTCCCGCATCTACTTTGTTTTAGCAATCAAGAATATTTCAGTTGTTTTTATCCTTCATTGTGTGAACATTGTTGATTGTCATGTCATGTACGGATGTACTTTGTGGACGCCGCCTGCTCCATACGCTGTAAGTCTTTGCTGTCGTCCAGCATTCTGTTTTTGTTTACTTTGTAGCCAGTTCAGTTTTAGTTTCGTTCTGCATACCCTTCCCTTAACTTCAATGCTTTTTCTTAGGGGCACTCACCTTTTGTTTATTTTTGGTTTAAGCATTACCATATTTTTCGGAGTATAAGTCGCACCGGCCGAAAATGCATAATAAAGAAGGATAAAAACATATATAAGTCGCACTGGAGTATAAGTCACATTTTTTGGGGAAATTTATTTGATAAAACCCAACACCAAGAATAGACATTTGAAAGGCAATTTAAAATAAATAAAGAATAGTGAACAACAGGCTGAATAAGTGTACGCTATATGAGGCATAAATAACCATCTGAGAACGTGCCTGGTATGTTAACGTAACATATAATGGTAAGAGTCATTCAAATAACTATAACATATAGAACATGCTATACGTTTACCAAACAATCTGTCACTCCTAATCGCTAAATCCGATGAAATCTTATACGTCTAGTCTCTTACGTGAATGAGCTAAATAATATTATTTGATATTTTACGGTAACGTGTTAATAATTTCACACATAAGTCGCTCCTGAGTATAAGTCGCACCCCCGGCCAAACTATGAAAAAAACTGCGACTTATAGTCCGAAAAATACGGTAGCTACCGGCTGCTACCTAATGATATGGAAGAGTATTACACGGTTACTCTACCGAGCTCTAGACAGCACCGACACTCAACAACAACACATCATTTGCAGACTATAATTACTGGTTTGCAAAAAATATTTTTAACCCTAATTAGATAATCTCTCACGGCACACCAGACTATATCTCAGCACAGTGGTTGAAAAACACTGGTCTATAAAATACACCTATATTCAGAACATGTCGAGGGCCAATAAAAAACTAGCTGCGGGCCAAAAATGGTCCCCGGGCCATATATGTGGATTGCTTGTTTTATGCCTGTAAATGAATAATCCACAGGAATTTAATTGATGAGCAGGCGTGGCAATTGCATGCACAAAGCCAGTCCACCTGTTGACCTACTTTCACGGTGAGCTTTGAACAGTTGTCCAGGGATAGTTGGCCCATTACAATTTCTCTGGTCTGGAATCCAACAGCCACTCTGACTTAATTAGAGCGTGTTCTTGCCGTTACCACAACTGTTCTAAGTCACTGCTAAATACAGAAATGAACATCAACATTGACCGCAAGCCAAAATAAACACATATTTGTAAATTATAAGGCAAGTCTGACTTTAACTTTATGTATAAATCTAATTCTCTTTACACACAACAGACGACTGCTAATCCGGCTTTTGTCACCACTATCCCATCACTCGTGTGCCACTTCAGAAGTTTATCAAGAGCCGAAATACAGACCATCATCCTCCATTGAGTCTAAACAAGTAAATGAAAAGGACCTTGCGAGAATAGACAGCATGTTGATGAATATTCTCCACAGGAAGGTGCTGAAGAGCGGCGGTTTGTGTGGGATTTATCAAAGGTTTTATCAATGTCACCTGAGATTAGATAAATCTGTTCTGGTTTAACCTAATCTGCTTCCTGGCATTTGCACTTGCCGTGCATATGTTCGATTCTTTCTCTCTGTCTGCACGTGCGGGCGGCACAAAAGCGCAAAAGATGACCTGGGAGAGATTACCGCTATCATGACAGCGCTTTAATCCGCACACGGTATTGGCACACACCTGACAGGGTTGAAGGGGCGTGGTTCCGAGCGGTCTCTGGGCGGCCGTGGAAGAACAATACGAGGTTCGGGTTCAGCAGAGAAGTTCTGAGGGTGGCCCGGCTTCGCGAAGGAAGAAGAGGCACACGGTCCGCAGGAGGTCACTTTGTAGGGCGCCATGCCGTCATTGCGCCAGTGTGGACCGGGGCTTGTGGAGCGGGACGAATGCGCACTGGAGGACTTGCTCTGGGCTCCCTGGCCTTGACCTTTGGCCTGATGGTAGCGATGGGCTATGGCAGAAAAGTAACATTCAGTACAAAAACCAATCAAAGAAAAACAACAGTTTTTTATTTGCAGTACACATGTTAATATGCTTATATATAGCCGACGGCGTTTCTGGGTGTTGTTGATAAATGGCTTTCGCTTTGCATAGTAGAGTTTTAACTTGCACTTACAGGTGTAGCGACGAACCGTAGTTACTGACAGTGGTTTTCTGAAGTGTTCCTGAGTGCATGTGGTGATATCCTTTACACACTGATGTCACTTTTTGATGCAGGTCACGAGCATTCAATGTTGGTTTTCGGTGCACTGATTTCTCCAGATTCTCTGAACCTTTTGATGATATTACGGACCGTAGATGGTGAAATCCCTAAATTCCTTGCAATAGCTCGTTGAGAAATGTTGTTCTTAAACTGTTTGCCAATTTGCTCACGCATTTCTTCACAAATTGGTGACCCTCTCCCCATCCTTGTTTGAGAATGACTAAGCATTTCATGGAAGCTGCTTTTATACCCAAACATGGCACCCACCTGTTCCCAATGAGCCTGTTCACCTGTGTGATGTTCCAAATAAGTGTTTGATGAGCATTCCTCAACTTTCTCAGTCTTTTTTGCCACTTGTGCCAGCTTTGTTGAAATATGTTGCAGGCATCAAATTCCAAATGAGCTAATGTTTGCAAAAAATAACAAAGTTTACCAGTTCGAACGTTAAGTATATTGTCTTCGCAGTGTATTCAATTGAATATAGGTTGAAAAGGATTTGCAAATCATTGTATTCTGTTTTTATTCACCATTTACACAACGTGCCAACTTCACTGGTTTTGGAATTTGTACGTACGGGTCCTCATTTAAAAAGGAACCACACTTTTTTGCCCATCATCCAAAGTCCTTATGTGAGACAAGAACACAAATGTGTTTCTCTTTTCTGTGCGTATAAATAGTAAATTAAATTGCTGGCATGGCTTTGTGTGGCCCTAAACAAGATTTTGTTATTGGCTCGATTTTGGTCTGTAAGATGACTTTATTTATTGTTATTATAATTAGACTCCTGAAGTACCTCAACCCCACTCTAAATGATTGCAAGTAGCTTTTTAAAACACACGGCAAGCCTTAATAAGGTTTTTACATGCAGCATTTAATGTCTCCAAGATATATGATTCATGAGGAACAGGGGTGTCAAACTTGTTTCATTGCAGTTATAGCTGCTTTCCTTGTAAATATATATGAGTTATAATGTATAATCGCCTCATTATGTTATTATGCAATTCACAATGGATTTGATTAGTCAATTTTTGATGTACAAATTGATTGATAACTTACTTGCTTTTGAAATTATAAGTCATGGGGACAAGCATTTTATTCTAACAAAAAATGTTTGGAATATATGGTAATAATATAGAGGGGTCACAACTTTTTCCAACAAGGGCCACATACTAAAAAGTCAAAGTATGAGAAAACCATTTTAAAAAGGGTTTTTTTTGTACAGAAATGCTAAAAACGGACATTGGATATGTTTAAAGACAAAACTAATGTCAGATTTGTGTTACAGGTGACAAAGTGTGCTATTATTCGTTAGTACACTAGAAATAAAAAACAACAAAATAAAAAAAGAGCAAACAAACTAACAGAATGAAGAAAAGCATAAATGTTTATACGAATAACTAATAATAATACATTGTTACTTATAACACAAAGGTGACCCTAAGTTTTGTCTTTAAGTACTGGAAATATCATGTCCTTTCTTACCTTTTTTTTTACCAAAATTAAAAAAAAAAATTCAAAATGGCCCCCGCATACTTTGACTTTTGGGTATGAGACATTTGGTGGAAAAAGTTTGGACACGCCTGAGTTATCGTAACACATGTTTAGCTTTTTTTTCGCATTGCATCACAAATTTGCACTCTTTTTAAGAAATTATTATTTTTACTGTTATTATTTTATCTAAAAATATGCTTCAGGCCAGCAAAACTGCACTTTAGACACCCCTGTGTCAATATAATGTTTCTTGCTTGGTCAGGTTGTTCTAAATATTTAAAAGACATGCAACTGTATGCAGTACGTGCAATTTTTCTGTCCAAAATGAAAGAACGAATATGTTTATTAAGAAAGATGAAGTGCTTTATTCATACACATAATTTGCAGGCTTTCGCGGGCCACATAAAACGATGTGGCGGGCCAGATCTTGCCTCTGGGCCTTGAGTTTGACACATGTGATGTAGAATTATAATTAGAGGAGAACAATTATCATAATAATACATAATTATTATAATTATATTTATGAGTGCATCTACTTGGAATTAACCCCCCCTTGTCTTTAAAAAATAGTGATGCCTCTGTTTTGAACTTCAATCAGGGTTCCTTGAACGCACCACAGTCACTTGCCATGAGATGCAAATGTGAAACTTGAACACAACTTTGTCCGATGCTGCCACAAAAATAGACTAATTATATTTTACTTTTCTTCTATCACCTCATCCCGGTTCCCAAATGTTGCCGCTGTGTGTGAATGCTTTAAAGTGAGCTTTGATGACTTTATGACGTCTGTGTTGAGTGAACAGCGAATTGATAATACCAGGAAGAATGAACCATTTTGCATTTTTGAAAGGGGTTGTACAGGTTGTGTTACACATTCCTAATTTGATTCAAACAACCTCATTATTGAGCTTTGACATCAAAATTGATTTTATCTGAACTTTTATGACATCGTATTTTATATTTTACAGATTCAAATGAAAGAAAAAAAAAATCTTGAATTCTTTACAAAAGCCCTGGGCCATGGTCATGTGACCCCTTGTCCCTAGTGGCTGTGGACCTAAACAACTGCATAGAGCAGTGGTTGTCAAACCTTTTTTTTACCACCTCAGAAAACACTTGGCTCCTCAAGTACCACTATAACAGCCAACATAAAATACAGTAGCGTAGCAGGCCTAAGTATTCATTAAAAACAAGGCAGTATATATAATATTGTTGGCCACTGTAACAACACGCACAGTTTGAACAGTAACACTGTGTTTGAATATAGGAAAATAAAATGTTGTACCTAAAAAGAATCATATAAAATTAATTGCACAAACAATATTTAAGTGATTATTTGGCATACCACTAGATCAGGGGTTTCCAAAGTGCGGCCCGGGGGCCATTTGCGGCCCGCAGTTAATTGTTTACTGGCCCGCCACACATTCTGGAAATGCTATTGCAAAAATAAAAAATAAACATTAACTAGAAAAAGTTGCAATGTTGACACAAAGCTGCCATGCAGGCTGTTTTTTTCTTTTGTCTATCTTTATTTTTCTTTTTTGTCATTGCTTAAAAAACATAAAAAATCAATGTTATAATGAATTATTGACCTATTCAAGGCTCCAATTATTTCAAATATTTCACTTTAAAATGTTTTATGTGGAAAATATTGCATATATTGTGTGGTTGCCATACAAAAACATCAACGTTTTCTTTGACAAAAGAGCATAAAACAAACATAATAATAGTTCAAACGTAAAATTGACAGATATATCTGACGTTGATCTCGTAACTTAAGTGTTGAAAGTAAAAAAAAACTAATACAAATGTATCACTTTGAGTGGGGCACCTTTTGTATCCTAAATATATTTAATGGGACTTTATTTATCTTTTCACTGTGATTACTCAAAAATAACAATGAATTAATATCAATGGTGTCTTGCATTATTGATGTTTTTAAGGCTCTAATTACTTCACATCAAACATTGCTTTCTGAATGTTTTGGGCAGTGGGGGAAATACTGCATATTTCAGTTTTATTATAAAAAAACAAAGTAGTCTTGACAGAAAAGGCATAAAACCTTTTTGTTTTTTTAAATTTTATACCAACCTAAAGTTGATATACTGTAGAGATTTACTGTAAACGTTAAATAAATAAATAAATAAATAATTTGACTTGTTTTTAACATTTTAATGACTTAGACACTTTATGGTGTCCAAAATCCATATATTTTGTTATGATTTGAAAATGAAAACTCTCAAAATGGCCCCCGCAGGCTTTAACTTTTCCGTATGCGGCCCTCAGTAGAAAAAGTTTGGACACCCCTGCACTAGATGGAGCCCACAAACCAGAGTTTGAGAATCACTGGTGTTTATGCAGTGGACTGGCCCTGACTGCTAGTAAGAGGCGGCTAACAATGCAAGTAATGGGAATATGATATTTTCTGCCTATAAAGCTTCTAAAAACCATCCAAAAACCTTCAACACCGTTTTATATACATACTGAAAGTATGTATGTAATATAGCAACCAGCACATTCATAGTAACATGTAATATTTACAGTATTTTGGTCATGTCAAGCATTTATGTAACTTATTTCCTGGGCGCCTTGATTTCACAGAGCACATAGCAATGAATGCTACTGTTGTCAACAACAACATAGAGAGCTTTGGAGCGTTATCATGTAGCACCGTTGTTAAATGTATCAAATAAGAACATAAAACAGTGAGTTACACTGTCCGCTCTCACTTGGATGCCGATGGATGGGATGGTTGTATCTTTCAGCACTTGTGCTCTCATTTAGATGCTAAATTGAGCATAATCCTCACTCCTCAGATTTAAAGAAAATGTTTCCTAGCGATGTAGCAGTGGTTTTATGCTGCGTTCAATTTGTTGAGAGCCACGTTGAGAGCCATATAGTATCAAGTGTGGCATTTCAAAGTTGACCAACTTCCCATCTTGGTGCTACAACCTTCTACAATACAGGTGGGGGTCATGATTTATAATCTAGCATTAACGTTTCTTAACTCAAAGCAGCAGAAGCAGCTCAAACTCCTTCAACTTTATTTAAAGTTACTAGCAGCTTAAAGCTAGAAGCTAGTACACTGCAAAAAGAGCTGACTAAATATAACATAAAAAGACTAGATTTAGGAAAAAAATATCTGTCCATGCATCTAATTAATTTTACATGATAAGACATCCTAAATTAACATTTGTATATCTAGCAATTAGCAGGACATTTAAGATATGAATAGGTATTTTATTCTGAAAACAAGCATTATGCAACTTGCATTTGTTAAATTAAGCACCCCCGGGATGTTGCAGAATCTTTAAACAAGATTTTCTATAAGGGGAAACTCTAAATATCTTTTTAAACAGTTATTAATTCAATTTTAACATTTTTAAATTAGAACTGACTAAATACAATTATTCATGCTAAAGTTAAAAGTCAATGACTAAAAAGAAATAAATACATCTTAAAACTAGGGACATTTCTAGAAATACAACTTTAAATCTTGGCAAATGGCAAATAATTTGCGGTGTAGCTGGCTACTCGCTAGAGATTGGAGGAGCAGTGTGAGCAAAGCAATGTGACACTACGCCAGAAAAGTAGTTCCTCTGCGTTAGCTCTTAGAATAACAATGTTGCTATAGCTTGGTTGATATTAGGGCTGCAACTAACAACTAATTTGATAATCGATTAATCTGTCGATTATTACTTCGATTAATCATCGGATAAAAGAGACAAACTACATTTCTATCCTTTCCAGTATTTTATTGAAAAAAAACAGCATACTGGCACCATACTTATTTTGATTATTGTTTCTCAGCTGTTTGTAAATGTTGCAGTCTGTAAATAAAGGTTTATAAATTTAAAAAATAAATAAATAAAATTGCATATGCGCATAGCATAGATCCAACGAATCAATGACTAAATTAATCGCCAACTATTTGTATAATCGATTTTAATCGATTTAATCGATTAGTTGTTGCAGCCCTAGTTGATATGCAGATCACGGCATGTAAATGGAGCACTTTTGGCAGTGTTTTGATGTTTTTTAGAGGCCTTTATAGGGGGACTAGATGAATCCTATCACCTGCACCGTTAGCCGCCGCCTCCTACTAGCAGTTTTTCACTATTTAGCAAAAAAAGAGAAAGATGTGTGTTCTTGACTCACATAGGGATTGTGGATGATGGGCAACATTTCCCTTTAAAGTGTGCTCTTGACCTATGTGGTTAACAATGTAACACAAGTAAAAATAATTGCAAGTTGCGTCAGTTGTCCAGACTTGCATGACTTCATCTCACTGGACTGGCTTCTAAAGAGTAATAATAAATAAGTAGAAGTTAAAGCACATTTTCCATTACAAACTTGGACGAATGAGTTTTTTGGCTGGCGTCCTATGAGTCAAAGGTCAGTATGGAATAAAAAGAATGTACAATACAAAAAGCTGAATAATAGCAATGATTGGATATTTTTAAATGACCCCTCACGTCTGACCCTGACAGTATCCACATGTCCAAACACAGCTCATCTATTTCGGATCGTTTGTTTATGACCGTAAATCCGGTGGGATTTTAGCCAAACAACAACGTTTTTTGTGACGAGGGAAAGGAAGTGAGCTCACCAAAGGCAGCGCAGCGACACGGGTCATGCTTGTCCAAATAGTGCTCCAGCGTGTCCCAGCCCCCTCCAACACGCACCATCACATGAGTACGAAGGACCTGGGGGGGTAGAAGATGGTTTGAGTGGATAAACAGACAACAACAAGGCCATTCATGCAAACTTAAAATGGCTGAACCTTTTTTTTTGCAGATCCCAAGTCAATAGATATGCAAACTCTACAAGTGGGACAGCTTGCCGAACATGTTACGTAACATCTCCATGCACCCTACTTCTTCTCCTCCCGCCTCCACCATTCTCCTCCATCACCCCCAGCTGCTGCCATTGAGAGGGTCGTTCATTGCCATGCCAACTCACAATCAAGAAGGATAGCATAATAAAGGAGCGGCGGTATAAAGCCCCTTGCATGCATCTCATTTGGTATTCCCCACAGTATGTCAATGCCTTTCAACCTGCGGCCCGGGGGCCAAATCCAGCCCGGGAATGACACCATATCGGCCCTCTAAGTTCGGTTCAAAACTTGGGAGACAAACATTTTTGCAGCAAAGTCCTAAAAACACTAGAGTGCTCCTGTTGTATACACTGCAAAAACTGAAATCTAAGTAAGATTGAATATCTCAAATAAGGGTGATATTTGCTTATTTTCTGTCTGATAAGATAATTCTTCTCACTAAGCAGATTTTATGTTAGAGTGTTTTACTTGTTTTAAGTGTTTTGGTGCTAAATGATCTCAGTAAGATATTACAGCTTGTTGCTGAGATTTTATGACCTATATTGAGTAAAACATGCTTGAAACTAGAATATCAACTGTTGCAAAGCTGTGTCATCAACACTCACAAGTATAAAACTGCTTTTTCAAAGTAAGAATTTCTTATTTCAAGCATTAAATAAAAAAAAATCATGACTTTGACACAATTGTGTCTCATAATTAAAACAGATGACAGCCAAATGGACTTTGCTGTTTTATTTTCAATGAAACAATAGAACATACGTACTCATATAGTAGTACAGTTGGCACAGTACAGTAAACTGACAGCTAATATTTAAACATTTAACATGTGACATTTCAAACTATTTTGAACAGAAATAGTTCTTGCACATTCAGATAAATTCTTCAAAATTACAATTAAAAAAAATTTGGTTGGGGGACGGGCTGTAAACATATATATATATATATATATATATATATATATATATATATATATATATATATATATATATATATATATATATATATATATATATATAAGGGCTGCAACAACTAATCGATTAAAATCGTTTATAAAAATAGTTGGCGATTAATTTAGTCATCGATTCGTTGGATTTATGCTATGCGCATGCGCAGAGGCTACTTTTTTTAATTTTTATAAACCTTCATTTATAAACTGCAAATTTACAAACAGCTGAGAAACAATAATCAAAATAAGTATGGTGCCAGTATGGTGCCTGTATACTGTTTTTTCCCCCAATAAAATACTGGAAAGGATAGAAATGTAGTTTGTCTCTTTTATCCGATTATTAATCGATTAATCGAAGTAATAATCGACAGATTAATCGATTATCAAATTAGTTGTTAGTTGCAGCCCTAATATATATATATATATATATATATACACTGTATTCCTTGCGCACTAATTGACTGAAAAAGCACGCACTTGGCGCGATGATGTCATGTTATCGATGGGAAAATGCAAGAAATGTAATGCCGAGCGCATATCATTAATTTAAGAATATTTTTCAACATATTGAGAAAAAAGGTCTCATATTTGTTTTTTCTATCAAGAAAAGTGCACTTGTTATTAGTGAGAATATACTTATTTTAAGGTATTTTTGGGTTCATTGTCTGTCTATCTGTGTTGGCCCTGCGATGAGATGGCGACTTGTCCAGGGTGTACCCCGCCTTCCGCACGATTGTAGCTGAGATAGGCTCCAGCGCCCCCCGCGACCCCGGAGGGAATAAGCGGTAGAAAATGGATGGATGGATTGAGGTTAGCTAATTTTACTTGTTTTGGAAAGTCTTGACAAGCCAAATTTACTCGTTCTATTGGCAGATCATTTTGCTTAGTTCAAGTAAAATGCCCCTAACTTTTGTATTTTTTTTTCTTGTTTTTGAACACTGACTTTTTGCAGTGTAGAGCAGGGGTTCTTAAACTTTTTGACCTTGGGGCCCAACATTTCTACTACATAGGGGCCTGGGTCCCACGCAAATAACACAGAATTAGTCATCTTACTCTTCCAATCAGCCATGTGAATAAGCGAGTAAGAGGCCAGCAAGACCCACAATGCAATGCGTTTCCACGTTACACTTTCAAGCCCTATACTGGCTGTGTTCCTCAAGGTTCCATTTTAGGTCCTCTCTTTTTTCATCCTTTATGCCATTCAACTGGTGGCCCGCAAGTTCAAAAAACTTGTAAGAGAGTCACATTTTTGCAGCTGATTCTTAAAAACGCTAGAGTGCTGTCATAGAGATGATTTTTGATTAACTTGTGTCAAATGTCTACTGTAGAGGACGCTGGTTCTCCGCAATATACAAATAAGACTAAAAGTGGATGGAGAAGTCTTTCGCTTTCTAGAAATGTGGCCCCCAAAATAAGATATAGTTGAATATCCCTGGTCTATGGGTTATAATAGTGTGGTTAAATTAGCATGCTAACAACTCACCCCCTGGGAATAGGAGAGCGGAGCAAGGAAAAGAGGTGGGGGTCCCATGCATGAGTCACTTCCTACACTCCTCTGCTCCATACACACCCACAAGGTGAGGCCAAAGAACCACACTCCCTCCAGGCAGAAGCTGTCCTCACTGAGTGGCACACTCGGCCCCCCCGCCTAGTATTGTGTAATAGGGGCCACATGTTTTCAAAGGTCGCACCTGGGTCTCTGAGGACGAGCCAGTAGGGCACAGCCCTTTGTCCTGGCACAAGATTTACTTTGGGCACACGTGTCTAATCACCGGGTCCCGAAACGTGGTCAAGGAGAGGCCACCGACATGAAACGTGCACCTTCCGTCTGACCCCACCTTCTCCCGTTAATACGTTTCCCCACCAATCCGCTCGTCTCTTCATCTGGCTCACGCTCCCCTCCTGCATGATGATGCGTCAAAACAGCTGATCTGCTTATCTCTACCGGACCCATGAGAGCATAAACTGCTTACTCTCAACTGCCCTAGCTTTATCGCTGACAGCTTCACTGTGAAGTTTTTCACATGTCTCATCGTGACAACTGCCTTTATTGCACCATCTACGACATGCCTGGGAAGTTATTTTGAATCGGGGGCCCAAATTTAGAGAAAAAAATGTGTCTGGGGGCCAGTATATCTGATTTTTAGGAACACTTATACAAAACCTCACAACAATGTCTGATTGAATGCTAAAAACGTTATGACAGACCGCCTTAAAAAACTGAATGGAATTTTACTGAATGAGACACCCAGAATGTACATGAAAATAAAGAATGTGGGTGTGGAGGGGGGCGTGGCCTGCAGACCTGCAGCAAAGCGGGGTGTGCCAGGACCGGCTTCGAGATCAGCGACAGGTGCGTAGATGGCCCACCTGGGCCTGCTTATCTAATCACCTGTCGCTCTGTTAAAAGGCAGCAGCCGAGAAGGAGGGGAGAGTTGGAGAGCGAGACTGACAGAGACCAAAGGACAATTGCTGAAAAGCACCCCAGAAACTATTATTGCAAAATAAACCAGTGTTCTGAACCCTGACCGAAACTGTCATGTCGGTGATTGGTGGTCCGAGGAACCCGGAGGAAAGAGTCTTCCACAGTGGGATTTACAGTATTAACTATGAACGATAAAACACTGAATATTGACAACATATGAACGTCACATCCCCTCTCGATCAACATATTTTACAATCATGCGAAACACAACAAAAATGCTACAAACACAGTGAAATATGAACGTGAAGGGTAAAACAATCCCCCACCTACTATCTGATGCATCTGATATATCACTAAGCTTTAGAACTTTGTTGTAAAAATCTCCTTCCGCATATGTCCCTGACACCCGCATTTCAGGCTGGCCACTCTGGAAACACTCTATGGAAACGCTCCTCACCCACACTGCTTGGTGCCTCGTCTGAGCTGCTGTGACGTAGATTACCATAGTAACTAGTATATCATGCAAAAGCGCAGATTCCAACCATTGAAATTAGAGATGTCCGATAATGGCTTTTTTGCAGATATCCGATATTCAGATATTGTCCAACTCTTAATTAACCATTGAAATACTTTGTATAGTTCAAGATTTACGGTCATTTGAAAACATCACTGCACATCATAATGGCAGCTACAGTTTCCATCGTAAAGATCTAAAAAAATTATTTGGGAATGTCCGGCTAGCCAGATTGAAATGTTTAACGGGTCGCATGTGGGCGAGAAGTAATAGCGTAGATCAGACCGGGCCTTAATTTGCCCAGGTCTGATCTACACTATTACTTCTCTCTCTGGTGCCAGGTACTGAAAACACAAATCCATACTATGGAATCTTCCTCGCCCAACAATCCAAGACAGTTTTCAGGAAAAGTACACCTTAAAAGTTGCCTAAAAACTTTGAAACCATCATTGTCTTTTGTTGTGTTGCGAATACAATGACAATAAAGCACCCATCTATTGTCTGGCTTTATATATTTATATATTATATTATGTTTGTCTTCTAAGACAAAGCAAACAGTCCAGTTGCAATCGAATGAATGCCCTGAGATGACCATGACCTGGATGATTGAGAACATTCATAGACAGGCTTTATATATTATTTCCCATGGTTTTATGTTTGAGTGTCAGCCCCCCTTTCTCCCTGTTTTCTCCACTTCCTGTGCGGAGCGCTAATGGACACACCTGCTTAGGACACGCACTTGTTGACTTTTACCATCCAACTGCTTTATTTGTCAGCACCACGTTGAGAATGGGTTTGCAATGTGTTGCTATCTTTTGCATCTTTTTGTTGCTGCTAAGATAGTTAAATCAGCATTTTTACCTACGATGTCCCTGCGATCCGGGGTCACGCCTACTGCTGACATGCGAGTTTGTGACAATTTTTTTTGTTATCATGCCAGACTAGGTTATGTTGGAATACAAGAATTAACTTGTGTGTCTTCTTTATTTGTTTTTTTTTTTAGAATGATGGATCAGTTTATATTGTATATATGTTATAGACATAATATAATATATCTGTATATAAATTATTCAGTACACATATTATGTATATATTCGTATACATGTTAGATATTTTTATAGCTATATTAGTCTATTTATACCTGCATTGTCCTTTCCATCCTTACACTTTCCATCATTGTAACTGAGCTACTGTGTTGAACAATTTCCCTTGTGGATCATTAAAGTTTGTCTAAGTCTAAGTCTATCAGTGGAAGAGGAAAATATGCTAATAACCACAGAAGCGGGAATGACTATAATGATGATAACGAAATGGGAAAAAAATGAATACACACTAGGGATATCTCGATCAACATTCTTAGTCTCCAAACCTGATCTCTTTTTTTGGCCTCAAATCTTCCGATCAAATACTTTGATCATAAATTATAGAACTGAAACTGTTTTATAGCGAGCAACTAAAGTAAACACAATAAAACATGTGTGTCTGCTAGTACAGTTGTAAATCTGATGATGTATTAAAGTTATGGTATTGAAAGCCACATACATTTTTTCTAACAACATAAAGTGGCTAGTGGACAATAACTAAAGAAAAGCAAAAAATTATATTGGCTCCCATTTAAATCATTTGGGTTTTGCCCTCGAAGCCTTCCTGTATCCAGAGACTTACTCTTTGAGTTTGTAAACCATAGGCCATTTTCCACCGCAGGAACTTTCCCATTTACCCAAGTTCCCCCTGTGTTTCCACCAAAAACTACCTGGGTAGATTTAGTTCTTCAGGAACCTTTTGGCGTTCCTGCCAGCTAGTTGGGACTTTTGGAAGGTTCCCGGAACCTTGTCGCGTGCGGGTTGTGCTGTTGAACGCTGATTGATTAAACACAGTTGGGGGCGTTCCTAAAACTTATTTTCCGAACACATGTGTCACGGTCCGGGCGCATGCCAATGCGCACTCATCTGTGCGCTCTGATGAGAGCACCTCCAAGAGCGCACTTCCCTGGCGCGTATCAGTCCTGCTGCAGCTGGCAGCTACAATCAATCACCAGCAATCAGCGCACCTGTGGTTGATCAGAGGTCCTGCCTTCAAAAACCTGCACACCCTGCTAACCCGCGCCAGAACGTAATCATCTGTTCCCGTACAGTAAGACTCCACGTCAAGCTCTATGCACACTCTTTGCTCTCTGTGTTTTCTTCCCCGTCGTGTTCATTGTCTCGTGTCCTTCCTTGTCGTCTTTCCTGCAGCCAGCCTGCGTCTCATCTTCCTGCGTTCCCTTTGCTTCCCTGGCTGCCTCTTGGATCTCGACTTCCTGCTTGGACACGGACCTTCGACACCTCTCTATCACCCTGACTACCTGCCTACTCACAGATCTCCAAGCTTGTCTCGCTCAACACTCCTGGTAACACTTATTAATTCCTACACATAGTCTCACACCATACACTCTTGGATTTTTATCACACTCCATTCCCTTGTTTATTGTCATTATTATTGTGTATTTATACATATTTATAGCTTATATATATATATATATATATATATATATATATATATATATATATATATATATATATATATATATATATATATATATATATATATATATATATATATATATAAAATAGAGCTTAAAACCATGCCCCTGCTGTCTGTGCCGTCTCCTCCCTCTGTACACATAACAGAGGGAGTTATGTGGGAATCGCCTGACCCTCATAAATTCATCATTTATTGAGTGGACGAGTGACTGTTTGCGGACAAAAGCCTGACTTTTATGAACAATTGGTACACTTAATTTTTTTAATCATACTGTTTTGTTTATTATTGCTTTGTATTTCATTTATTTACTTTTTAGAATATTAATTTTGACCTAATATTGTCTGTTTATGTACATGATATCAGTATAGACATATACTAAACCACTCCTCCATACGTCATCAACCTGATTTGTATAAACTACTTGAACTGTGAAATGCGATGGAAATACAAACCACACACTTCTACAGGAACCTATAGTTCCAGGAACTAGAGCTTCCAGGAACCCTTTTGGTGGAAATGGGCCCAATAACAAAACAGGATTTTGTAATATTAACACAAAAAAAAAAGACAAATATTGATCTGATCACTTGAGTGTCGTTTATAGACTGATACTTAAAAGTTAAGTTAAAAGTACCAACGACTGTCAAACACACACAAGGTGTGGCGAAATTGATAATGGTAATTGGAAGAAACTTTGTTTATTTCCCACCAACTACACTAGGTATCAATTAATCAACATCTGGATAAATGTTCCCTTACTTTACATTGACTCTTTAGCTGCTAGCTTCTTGTGTCGTCCTGCTCAGTGTGTGTGTGTGTGTGTGTGTGTGTGTGTGTGTGTGTGTGTGTGTGTGTGTGTGTGTGTGTGTGTGTGTGTGTGTGTGTGTGTGTGTGTGTGTGTGTGTGTGTGTGTGTGTATCATGCTTAAGCATTCCTTATCCTCGAGTCCTCCAGTGATAATGGTAATTGGAAGAAACTTAGTTTATTTCCCACCAAGGTGGTGAGGATTCGTATTTTGGAAGCGGCTCCGATCAGTTAAAAAAAGGCAAATATCGGCCCCCGATCCCATCCCATGATTGGGATCAGGACATCTTCAATACACACTGAAAAGATACATATTTGTCATACCATCTTGACTGAAATATCATTTTATTTCTCTGCTGCAAATCCTCAACCATATTTTGTGAAAATATGATATGTTTACTTTCATTTACACTTCTATGACAGTAATGGATGTCAATGCGCAGTTAATAAAGGTTTTAGGAGGGTGACTCTGTAACCGAATTTTTCAATTACAGTTGATTCCTATGTGAGAAATTTAAAATAAAAAATGTAAAATATAATGTTAAAAATAGAGAAAGGAGTTTGGAGGTTTCATTGTAAACTGTAAGCAAATAATATGTTTATTGATCATAAAATACTTACACTGAACTGGCAATTCCTAAATATTCATAAATAAAAATTAGGCGTGTGAATCTTTGGGGGATCTAACGATTTGATCTGATTATGATTATTGGGGTGATCATTTGATACAGAATCGATTCTCGATTCAACACGATTCGTGATTCAATGTAATATTTGGTATAACTTTTTAAAAATAGGTTACACATTAGAAAAGCTCCTTCTGGTCATAGGGAGATGGTCTAAAGACGCCTTTTTAAAAATGTATTAGCATAATAAATAAAAAAAATTTAATTAAAAAATTTAATTAAATTTACAACAACAACAAAAATAATACAAATTAAAAAAAATACAATTTAAATTTTTATATATATATATATATATATATATATATATATATATATATATATATATATATATATATATATATGTATATATATATATATACATACTGTATTTTTTTTCTTCTAATCGATTTTTGAAAACTATGAATCGTTTTAGAATCGGAATGAATAAGAATCGCGATTTGGATGTGAATAGTCTTTTTTTGTGCACCCCTATTAAAAAGGTACTTTTATGTCACAAATCCTAATTGCTGTGTGTGTGAAATATGATACCAGAGAGAAAATCAAATGAGTGGAGAGACTGAGTGATGCAACTGTGAGTAGACATTAAAAATATTATCTGTGCAGATTTATAGCATCCTGTGGCCGAGCATCTTATACATTATTCAACAAACTACTATTAGGATCCAAGTTATATTGACTTGAACAGTTAAGTATTTGTTTCGGTGTATTACAGTACAGCTATATTATTCATATATCATCTATATTTATTTATTCATTTCAGGATCTGCTGAGCTCTCCGCTTATGGCCAGAAGAGGCTGAAAAGATGCTCGGGTACCATGTTCCATGGCTCGGCTGCTGAGGCAAGAGAGAGACTCTGTTTCTATGGCAACAGCAGCTGAGGCAATTTCTCTAATTGTACCGCTCCGATCCAAAACTAAACTCAAATTTTTCTGACTGAGGGCATCTCCTCCAAGTTGAAGTGAACGCCCCTGGAGGCAAAGAAACATTATGAACTTCCCCCTCTGTTCATATGGTTCATTTGCTTTGTTTGTTTCATGGCCTTGTTTAGCCCCAAAGACCCTTTACAGTGCTTCCGCTACTGAATAGCTTTTTTTTTTTTGGCATTCAAGTCGGCTGCAGCTTCCTCTACTCAGCAGAATAAATAAGGCGTGTTGGCCGCGCTTGTATGGCTGCCCAGGCGTATGCATAATCACCCTCATCCTCCGTGAGGAACCAGGAGAGGGCGGCGACAGCGTGAACAGAACTAATGTGACAAGGCTAACGCTGCCAGAATGGCAGATGAGCACACATACACAAACACATCTCCCTAAAACAGGGGTGTCGGACTCCTCATAACTGAGGGCCACAAGACTGCCCTCAGAGTGCCACTTGGAACCGTGAATAATTTATCAAAATAAATGTATAGGGATTCACCTTATGATATCATTATACATTTGCCTATGCATTTGATTATTATATTTTTTACATAACTGTAAAAAAAACCATTTGATTTTGCAGTTAAAAGAACTGGCAGCTCAGTCATCACAATGTTACCGTAAAATCTATGGTGGTTTTTACATCATATTAATGTAAATGGAAAAACGGTACTATAGTTTTTTACTAGGGATGTCCGATAATATCGGACTGCCGATATTATCGGCCGATAAATGCATTAAAATGTAATACCGGAAATTATCGGTATCGGTTTCATAATTATCGGTATCGGTTTCAAAAAGTACAATTTATGACTTTTTAAAACGCCGCTGTGTACACGGACGTAGGGAGAAGTACAGAGCGCCAATAAACCTTAAAGGCACTTCCTTTGCATGCCGGCCCAGTCACATAATATCTACGTCTTTTCACAGACAGTGAATGCAAGGCATACTTGGTCAACAGCCATACAGGTCACACTGAGGGTGGCCGTATAAACAACTCTAACACTGTTGCAAATATGCGCCACACTGTGAACCCACACCAAACAAGAATGACAAACACATTTTGGGAGAACATCCGCACCGTAACAAAACATAAACACAACAAAACAAATACCCAGAACCCTTTGCAGCACTAACTCTTCCGAGGCACTACAATATACACCCCCCGCTAACCTCTACCCCCCCCCCCCAACTCAACCCCGCCCCCCCTAACCCCGCCCACCTCAACCTCCTCATGCTCTCTCAGGGAGAGCATGTCCCAAATTCCAAGCTGCTGTTTTGAGGCATATTAAAAAAAATAATGCACTTTGTGACTTCAATAATAAATATGGCAGTGCCATGTTGGCATTTTTTTCTATAACTTGAGTTGATTTATTTTGGAAAACCTTGTTACATTGTTTAATGCATCCAGCGGGGCATCACAACAAAATTAGGCATAATAATGTGTTAATTCCACGACTGTATATATCGGTATCGGTTGATATCGGAATCGGTAATTAAGAGTTGGACAATATCGGAATATCGGCAAAAAAGCCATTATCGGACATCTCTATTTTATACAGTAAAATTCTGGCATTTGAGCTGCCATTTTTTTCAATGAAAAATCTATTGTCATTTTTACAGTGTACAATTTGATGGATAACTTGCTTAGAAATCATGAGTGCAGCAGATATTTGTTATCGTTATTTATATTTTAACTAAAAGAAAGTTTGAAACGTATGATAGTATGATATTTGTTGGATTATTAGATAATATTAAAGTTTAAAAGATATACAATTGCATGCAATAAATAAAAAGAGACAAAGTACTTTATTGACGCGTAATATTTTAAGGCTTTCGCAGGCCACATGAAATGATGGCTTGGGGCCTTGAGTTTAACACCTGTGCCCTAAAAGGATCATCGATTTCTCAAATAGCTACGCAAATGGACATGGTTCACACGCCATCTACAAGTCAGATGAACATATAAACAAAAAGTACACATAGATATGTTGTAACATATATATTTCACAACATGATAACCTGCAGTCTAATAAATAGCACATTGCTAATATTGCTCAGTTTTATCACATTTTTAGAGAAATGTGTCCTGATTCCACATGACAGTCTGGACTAAGTTTGCTATTTTTCTGTGTTTTGTATCCTTTTCTGTCCTGTTGCTCCTATTTGGGTTCTACTTCCTGTTGGATTCTGTGTTTTGCTGCACCTTCACTTTCTGTTGTTTCCTACCAGCAAACCTGTGTTCCATTAGTTAATCTAGCCCATTTAGTTTCACCTGTTGCTGCTTGCCGATGTTGGTGATGTGTTTGTTTTCTGTGCACTTCCAGGCTGCACTAGGATGACTAGTTTTGCACTACCTGTGTTTTCCCTAATCAAACAAACGTCTTGCCTGCAGTGGTGATGAATGAACATAATAACAACTTAATTAATCTTTGTGAAAGCTTAATTTCTGATACAGATTGAATTTCATAAAATAAAGTGTATGGAGGAAGAATATAATACCGTCACCCTGTTAACTCTTTTTTTAAGTTTTTCAGGAAATACAAAAAACTTCACCAAATGCATATGGCATTTTTTAATCATTTTGTCAGAATAATTGTATCTAAGTTATCACAAAACTTTGTGATGACTTGAGTTCCCGGTGAGAAGACAAAAGCTGTCTTTGAACCTATCAAGAAAAAAGGGTTGTAAAACTCCACTGTGTAGGATGGGAAGCAACATGAAGGTGTTCTGTTTCTTTGAACTGTTTTACGACCTCTTCTTCGAACTGTTTTACGACCTTTTCTTTGAACTGTTTGTAATCAAAGGCGATGGCTGTTTACGACCCCCGTCCCTTAGAAACAGCTGTTGCCATGTAATCAGGGAAAGTCCAAATAAAAGACGAGGCGTACAATCTTTCGTCAGGAGCGTGGCACGACACTGTGCAAGGGTACAGTGTCTACGCGTTTCTCCTCATTGAGCCAAATTTAATTCTGTCTCTGTTTAATTCCTTGCTTCTTGTCTTGTTTAATAGATGTCATCAGTGTTTGAACCAGACACATTTCACTCAAAAGGCATGTAGCAAAGAATGTTTATTGGCGTAGTAATAACACTGTGTGTAAATTAAGAGAAACGAGCAAAAAAGATGACTTTGTGACTTAAGATATGGAAAACACTTTATTTTGAAGGTGTCTACATAAGAGTCACACAAACCTGTTATAAACATGAGCATTAATGTTTCTTCAAAGTGTCATAAATGTTGATGACACATCCTATGTCATGTTCATGATAGGCTCCTGTCACTCTTATGTAGACACCTTCAAAATTAAGTGTTACCATATCAGCATGTTAAAAAAAATTGCCTGAGTCATTTATTTCCAATAGGCCATTATCTTAAAGGGGTAAAATCACATGATCTCATCAAAAGAGGACATAGGTCATTTTACCATAGGTGGCCGGCGTCGTGAGAGGTTTTAGGCACAAAAAAAAAACAATCTTGATAAAAATTGACTCGGGCGATTATTTCAACAGTGTGACAATATAATAAATATAAATTGTCATGTTAAAATCTATGAAATGTACTGTATATATGTAAGATTTCTACAGTGCAGTCTGTAGATCCACACTATTTAGAACACGCTATAAATGTGGCAGCGCCACCATTTAGGTAAGCGAGACCAAATCAATACACGATGTGCAGCAGCATCCCCACCCAGTCCCGGGAGGTTTGACGCGGGCATGGTGGCAACTCTTCATCTAAAACTGAGACACACAGTGCTGCTTAAGCAAACTGATGCCGGAAATGACTTAAAGCTTTATTTGCGTTTGAGGGGGAAAAAATGGCAGTCTTGGGAGTGGGCCAGACAAATGCAGTTTAAAAACAGTCAACATGGAGAACAGTCAGAGTGCTGTTGTATAAATCTTAAAACCCAAACATATCTAAGGTGGTGCAATCTGGAACTAGGGAACTATGGACTTGGTCTACTAAAGGTTTGTGTGTATTTATTCTTGTGCAAACTTGATAGCGCACGCAAGGCTGATCTACTAAAACCCGTGCGCTGAGGACTGCGTCTCTTGACTGAACAAAATAGCGGGTGTAATCCATTTAGCATGTCTGTCTTCAAATATAGGCAGAATATATGCTGATTATCAGAACACCCACAAATACTCAGAGGAGGAGACGCAAATATAATCATTTAGCACTCGCAATGTGATTTATCAACACTAAAACTGTTTTGCGACCGCTGTTTTGCATCTATATTTAGCATGTGTGGAATGTACGTGTAAATCGGCACCATGAAGGATCACCTCACACTGCTAGTTTGTGCAAACGCTAGCGGTTACTACTCCGAAACTCCCAGAGTGTTCAAAAAATTGCCACAAAAATTCACCAAAGCTGGCACAAGATAAAAAGGATTTCCCCTTTTTTGTTTTTTATTGTAGCAACATGGTTGTTAACATTTTGGAGAACACCAAAGGCAAAGGCACTTTTGTGTGTGTGCGAGCATTGACAGTTAAGCATGCCGTTGTTGTTTTGTTACCCCCTTGTTATGTTGTTTTGATATACAGTATATTTCAGGTATTAAAATGTCTTCAAAGTGTGCATTTTATTTACTAAAATAGGGAGTTTTATCGAGTCTACAACCAATTATTCATGTTTACGTTGTTTCTTATGGGAACTCTGCTTCAACATAGGAACGTTTCAGTTTACTGCTCAGTGACCTAGTGGTTAGAGTGTCTGCCCTGAGACTGGAAGGTCGTGAGTTCAAACCCCGGCCGAGTCATACCAAAGATAAAAATAGGACCCATTGCTTCCCTGCTTGGCACTCAGCATCAAGGGTTGGAATCGAGGGTTAAATCACCAAAATGATTCCTGAGCGTGGCCACCGCTGCTGCTCACTGCTCCCCTCACCTCCCGGGGGGGGGCGAACATGGGGATGGGTCAAATGCAGAGGGTAATTTCACCACACCTAGTGTGTGTGTGACTATCGATGGGACTTTAACTTTAACTTTACGAACCATGTTCAAGAACCAATTAAGTTTGTAAATCGAGGCTCCACTGTATCTCCTAAATGAAAACATTTTTTCAATGTGAATTTTTTTGCATCTGAATCATTTCAGATGCACCATCACAACACCGCCTCCCAGAACGCACCTTCAGCGTGCTAAACCTAAAAAAGGTGGTGCATATTTTATTTGTGTGTACTGCGTGTCAACAACATAACAAAACCCCGCAGGGTGGACCAAATGATGCCGTAAATGCGGAGGGAAATGAGTGTTTCCATGGTGACAGCCGGTATACACACAAAAACCTCATTTAAATAGGGCGGTCTGCACCACTTTTGCACTTGTTTGCCCACTATTAGTACACACAATTTTATAGTTTGCACATGTCGTTATTTGGATCTTAGTAGACCAAGACACAAAACAGCGGCCGCAAACTTCTTCAGGCTTGATAAATCACATTGCGAGTGCTAAATGATTATATTTGTGTCTGTTCCTCACAGCATTGTGGGTGTTGTAATAATCAACATATATTCAGTGTATGCATAAAGGCAAACACGCACAAGTTTAGTAGATTACGGTAGCTTTATGCATGCTATCAAGTACACATTAATACAAACCCCGTTTCCGTATGAATTAATACACCCCCATACCATCACAGATGCTGGCTTTTCAACTTTGCGCCTACAACAATCCGGATGGTTCTTTTCCTCTTTGGTCCGGAGGACACGACGCCCACAGTTTCCAAAAACAATTTGAAATGTGGACTCGTCCGACCACAGAACACTTTTCCACTTTGTATCAGTCCATCTTAGATGAGCTCAGGCCCAGCGAAGCCGACGGCGTTTCTGGGTGTTGTTGATAAACGGTTTTCGCCTTGCATAGGAGAGTTTTAACTTGCACTTACAGATGTAGCGACCAACTGTAGTTACTGACAGTGGGTTTCTGAAGTGTTCCTGAGCCCATGTGGTGATATCCTTTACACACTGATGTCGCTTGTTGATGCAGTACAGCCTGAGGGATCGAAGGTCACGGGCTTAGCTGCTTACGTGCAGTGATTTCTCCAGATTCTCTGAACCCTTTGATGATATTACGGACCGTAGATGGTGAAATCCCTAAATTCCTTGCAATAGCTGCTTGAGAAAGGTTTTTCTTAAACTGTTCAACAATTTGCTCACGCATTTGTTGACAAAGTGGTGACCCTCGCCCCATCCTTGTTTGTGAATGACTGAACATTTCATGGAACCTACTTTTATACCCAATCATGGCACCCACCAATTTGCCTGTTCACCTGTGGGATGTTCCAAATAAGTGTGTTTATCAGTTTGAACATCAAATATGTTGTCTTTGTAGCATATTCAACTGAATATGGGTTGAAAATGATTTGCAAATCATTGTATTCCCTTTATATTTACATCTAACACAATTTCCCAACTCATATGGAAAGGGGGTTGTACATACAAACCTTTAATAGATCAGCGTCTTTTACCGGCTTATTTCATTACGTGTATTGGTGGGGATTTTTCAAGTTTAAAACATAACATGAATTTGGAAAAACTCTTGTGTTGTGTGTCAAACAGTGAGCATTTCTCCCTTGTTCCAAATTTTACAACCTACTGAACTGTGCATCTTACATCAAAATAAATAAAAGCCTCATGCTTACAGTAACGTGTAATTATGTATAATTATGTATGATGCAGACGTACCCTTATGAAGATCAGTGCACTGGAGTCTCCTACTTTGTACTTCCCTTCTGACACCTTGATCATAGGAAACTGTGCAGGACAGGAACATCGGCCCAGAATCTCCCGGACCTGGGGAGAACAAAAGATGACACATGTTAAGTCAGTGGTGACCACTTCCTGTACGTAGATTGTCAAATGAAGTCGTGTTTAGTAGTCAGTGATTGTGACCTTTGCTGAGAGCACGCAACACAATGAGTCTGTTCCGTGGTGCTGGAGTGTGCGTCACTTTCCTGCCCGTCTTAACATCTCCTAGGTGATATGGTGCCTCACCCATTTATTCCACCACAATAAAAGCCCTGCTCAGGTGCATCTCTCAAGATTATCTTGGTTTAAAAAAAAAATAGTACAAAAACAAGCAGACATCTTTGTGAATATGCACTGTTCTTCACAAGACATTGCATCATCAAATCAAAAGTGGAATGGAGGCTGCGATGGTGGTGGTGATGTCAGCAGGCCAGCGCCGCCAGCTGGATTTTGAATTGCGATTTGGAGCCAGCGCCCTTGCTGTGGTCGGGGCTGCTTATTAGGCAACCGGAGTCAGACACGACTGCAGGGTGGGGCAAGATGTGCCTGAACTGCACCGCCCTGGGTTCTCTCAGGATTGGACAACTCACATGTTGTCCTTGGCCTCGATATCAAACTAAAGTGAGCAGGATCTTGTTGGATTGGAGAACATAATGCAGCCAAACATGCAAGATGTAACTTTTCTTTAAGTGTGTGGCGGCGGGGGCTTACTATTTTGCAAAATTTAACTTTTATGACTCATACAACAATGCATTACAATGAATATCTGACAAATGTTTCCCTTCTTTCACATATTTACAGTACCTATCATGAAATATAGAGTACAGGCCAAAAGTTTGGACACACCTCCTCATTCAATGCGTTTTCTTTATTTTCATGACTATTGTAGATTGTCACTGAAGGCATCAAAACTATGAATGAACACATGTGGAGTTATGTACTTAACAAAAAAAGGTGAAATAACTAAAAACATGTTTTATATTCTAGTTTCTTCAAAATAGCCACCCTTTGCTCTGATTACTTTTTTGCACACTCTTGGCATTCTCTCGATGAGCTTCAAGAGGTAGTCACCTGAAAGGGTTTTCACTTCACAGGTGTGCTTGAAGCTCATCGAGAGAAATCCAAGAGTGTGCAAAGCAGTAATCAGAGCAAAGGGTGGCTATTTTGAAGAAACTAAAATATAAAACATGTTTTCAGTTATTTCACCTATTTTTGTTAAGTACATAACTCCACATGTGTTCATTCATAGTTTTGATGCCTTCAGTGACAATCTACAAGGTAAATAGTCATGAAAATAAAGAAAACACATTGAATGAGGAGAAGGTGTGTCCAAACTTTTGGCCTGTACTGTATATTTAATAAATCCTCTCCGGTACTATAGAAGCAGCAGTTTGCAGTCCGCTCGACAACATTTAGGACACATCAGCGTAACATGTTCTGTAGGCCAGGTCCAAAGGCAATCCCTCAAAATGAAAGAAAACATACCACCGGCGCCAGCGTAAACAGTTCTAACCAGACTGAAATAAGCAAACGCTATCGATGCTTCATTATGGCACAATGCTGACTCAGCAACCAGCAACAAGTGCTTGGGGGTGATTTTTACAAGTAACTTCTTGTTAGTAATGTCGCGTCCTGACAGAAGCGCACAGAGTCTGACACACTTTTTAAACTTTATTGTTGACCTTAACACACCAAGAGGAGCTCTCATAACAAGCTAATCAGTAACCATAGAAATATACAGCTGTCCACCCATCTTGTGGAAGTCATTGGCAAGACTGCAGCAGCAATACCGTATCATTGTACTTACAGTATGTAAATTAATAGTAACATTTTTAGTGTTTGCCCATTGTTGGGCTGCGAAAATACCAAACATACTTCTTTTTGGGACCGCAGAGGTACTCAGTTGTAATACACTTTTCCGCCACTTGTGGGAGTAATGACAATATCAAACACACAGGAGAAGTCTGGAGCTAAAGTCATAGAGAAGTTTCTTAAGCGCAAAAATTACGACTAAAGTAGTGTATTTTTATTTGCACTTTAATTCTATTGGTAGTTTATTCAAGAAACATACCGTATTTTTCGGAGTATAAGTCGCTCCGGCAGAAAATGCATAATAAAAAAGAATATTACATATATAAATCGCACTGGAGTATAGGTCGCATTTTTTGGGGAAATTTATTTGATAAAACCCAACACCAAGAATAGACATTTGAAAGGCAATTTAAAATAAATAAAGAATAGTGAACGACAGGCTGAACAAGTGTACGTTATATGACGCATAAATAACCAACTGAGAACGTGCCTGGTATGTTAACGTAACATATTATGGTAAGAGTCATTCAAAAAACTATAACATATAGAACATGCTATACGTTTACCAAACAATCTGTCACTCCTAATCGCTAAATCCCATGAAATCTTATACGTCTAGTCTCTTACGTGAATGAGCTAAATAATATTATTTGATATTTTACGGTAATGTGTTAATAATTTCACACATACGTCGCTCCTGAGTATAAGTCGCACCCCCGGCCAAACTATAAAAAAAACTGCGACTTATAGTCAGAAAAATACGGTACACATTATTAGTATTTATTATTGTTTTAGTTATAATTGATTTATTTTAGCACTGCGTAATTGTATGAACCTTCAGTTTGTATGAGTCCCTTCTTGTGCAGTATATTTGATTAGTAATATTTTTGTAACCAGCCTGAGCTAAGCCTCGATAATAATCTTTATGATTAACATATAGTTTAATATCATCTGACAAGGTTTATCCTGTTAAACTGTAAGTAGGTAAGATATAATTATTGAATACGATTCAAATCAAGTGTAAGGCTACTAATTCAGTGTAGGGCTGCAACAACTAATCGATTAAATCGATTAAAATCGATTATAAAAATAGTTGGCGATTAATTTAGTCATTGATTCGTTGGACCTATGCTATGCGCATGCGCAGAGGCAATTTTTTATTTTTTTTATAAACCTTTATTTATAAACTGCAACATGTACAAACAGCTGAGAAACAATAATCAAAATAAGTATGGTACCAGTATGCTGGTTTTTTTTCAATAAAATACTGGAAAGGATAGAAATGTAGTTTGTCTCTTTTATCCAATTATTAATCGATTAATCAAAGTAATAATCGACAGATTAATCGATTATCAAATTAATCGTTAGTTGCAGCCCTAATTCAGTGTTAATATTTGAGTGGGCCCCGGGCCCCTCTGTGTTGGAAAAGGTTGAGAACCCCTGAATTGCATCATGTCAGTATTAAATACAAATAAAAAACTCATAACAAATAACAAAAATAAATAAATCTATGAACACTACGATTCTTGAAAGGCACGTAAATGACCAATTTCTTCATAGAAGACATGACTTGTAATGGCTGTTGGGGCAGGTCTTGACTCATCCATCCATCCATTTTCTACCGCTTGTCCCTTTCAAGGTCGCGGGAGGTGCTGGAGCCTATCTCAGCTGCATTCGGGCGGATCATGTGAGATGGTGACTTTGCTGACAAAGCGAAGCAGTAGGCGGAGACAGGCCCGCGGGGTCTACAGCTCTCTACTGGTGCGTTCCATTTGTTCTAGGAAGTCGGAATTTCCGAGTTCCTCGTCGGAAATTTCAACTAGGACGCACCCGTTGTCGGATTTCTTACTGGGAAAGTCGGAGAGTCCTTAGTAATTCCGGAGTTGGCTTCAAAGATGGCTGCTCTGAGCGCAAACAATAGGAGAACCTTTTGTAATATCCGTTTTGACCATTTTTTACTATTTTTCGTCACTAAATCAACCGTATATGACATATTGTTGGACGTTTATACAGAATATGGTAATGTTACTGTAGTGTAAATTAAATTGTTTCATGTTTTATAAACTACCGTTCAAAAATTTGGGGTTACCCAAACAATTTTGTGGAATAGCCTTCATTTCTAAGAACAAGAATAGACTGTCGAGTTTCAGAGGAAAGTTCTCTTTTTCTGGCCATTTTGAGCGTTTAATTGACTCCACAAATGTGATGCTCCAGAAACTCAATCTGCCCAAAGGAAGGTCAGTTTTGTAGCTTCTGTAATGAGCTAAACTGTTTTCAGATGTGTGAACATGATTGCACAAGGGTTTTCTAATCATCAATTAGCCTTCTGAGCCAATGAGCAAACACATTGTACCATTAGAACACTGGAGTGATAGTTGCTGGAAATGGGCCTCTATACACCTATGTAGATATTGCACCAAAAACCAGACATTTGCAGCTAGAATAGTCATTTACCACATTAGCAATGTATAGAGTGTATTTCTTTAAAGTTAAGACTAGTTTAAAGTTATCTTCATTGAAAAGTACAGTGCTTTTCCTTCAAAAATAAGGACATTTCAATGTGACCCCAAACTTTTGAACGGTAGTGTATGTTTAACATCGCTAGCAATAGCATCTGTGTTTCCTTTCTATATATCGTGTTTGAAAGTTGCAGAAGTACTGCATATTTTCTCAAAAGTTGTTTATATTCAAACAAGGCAAGAGCAAATATATCTCTCCTGAATGTGGCCATTTGGATGTGGACCTTGAACCTGGAACACTAATAAGTTGGCTGTGATGTCATTCCGAAGCTCCAACTTCCGACTTCTGAGGTTGACGGGACGCACCATAACAATAACAACAACAACACAACACTTCCTCTTTAAACCCTAGTGACAGTTACAGCGAGCAAGGTTGCATTTACAAATCCCGCATTATGAGCATCAATATTACAACACAAAAGTCGCTTTTTGTATATTGTCTGTGTTGCCGCAATAATTCTGGCAATTTTACTTCCTATTTTGCAATGTATTACAGTGCAACCGGAAAGTATTCACAGCGCTTTACTTTTTCAAAATGTTGTTATGTTAAAGTTAAAGTTAAAGTACCAATGAATGTCACACACACACTAGGTGTGGTGAAATGTGTCCACTGCATTTGACCCATCCCCTTTTTCATCCCTGGGAGCTGAGGAGAGCAGTGAGCAGCAGCAGTGGCCGCGCCCAGGAATTATTTTGGTGATTTAACCCCCAATTCCAACCCTTGATGCTGAGTGCCAAGCAAGGAGGTAATGGGTCCCATTTTTATAGTCTTTGGCCACTGAGCAGGCCTTGTGGTTACAGCCTTATTCCAAAACGGAATAAATTCTACAGACAACACCCCATGATGACAAAGTGAAAGGTTTTTGGGTTTTTTTGCAAATTTATTCAAACTAAACAAAAACAAAAACAAATTACTAATACATAAGTATTCTCAGCCTTTGTTCAATACTTTGTTGATGCACCTTTGGCAGAAATTACAGCCTCAAGTCTTTTTGAATACAATGTCACAAGCTTAGCACACCTATCTTTGGGTAGTTTCCCTCATTACTCTTTGCCCATTCCTCTATGCAGCACCTCTCAAGCTCCATCCGGTTTGATGGTTGATGGTTTCAGATCTCTCTAGAGTTTCAAGCCTGGGTTCTGGCTGGGCCTTACAATGACATTTACAGTACCCTAGGGGTTCGGTGAGTCGGTCTCAGGGGTTCGGCGAAGGTCAAGACACACCCGACTCATCGTGTAAATAAAAACTTCTCCCTATCGCCGTGTTATGGATACCCCCAAACAATGTTTCCTTTAATTTTCCATCTGATTTGCAGGTGTGTAAATGTTAGAATAATTATTAAGATTAAAGATTAAAGTACCAATGATTGTCACACACACACTAGATGTGGTGAAATTTGTCCTCTGCATTTGACCCATCCCCTTGGGGAGGAGTGGGCAGCAGCGGCGCCGCGCCCGGGAATCATTTTGGTGATTTAACCCCCAACTCCAACCCGTGTTGCTGAGTGCCAAGCAAGGAGGTAATGGGTCCCATTTTTATAGTCTTTGGTATGACTCGGCTGGGATTTGAACTCCAACCTAGTTGCAATAGTTATTATCAATTGTGCTGAAGATGTACTTTTCTATCTCTGCAAAGGCACAACTTGTAATTTTGCTTTGTGGGTTGTCTCGCGTCAGCAGTTTGTTTCCAGACCCTGCCTGCTGACAGCCAAGGACGGACATCGAGTACCTCAACGCAGATAAAACAGAGACAGGGCCAAATCACGAGTATCAGCACATTTCCATTCTGAATAATCACGTATTGTGTCTACTGTGGCTGGTTGCATTACCCCTCCCTTCAGAAGTAGCCTCAGTGATGTTAACTAGGGACCTCCCGAATGAATAGAGGAGCATGTGGGACTGTACCTTAGAGCGTAGGGGAACTGAAACTGAGTGTACAGCCCAATACATCTCTCCCCATGAGTAAAATTCAACTCTGTCTTTGCCTGATTCCTTCTTCTTTTTTTGTGTAATAGATAGTTCGGTGTTTCAACCTGACAGTAATTTGTTGTGAGTTCATGCACTGTGTTGGTTTTGTTCTTGGAACAAGGTGATGTTCATGCACGGTTCATTTTGTGCACCAGTAAAAAAAACATATGACTTTGTCTTGAATTTAAAAAATATATATATAATAATATTTTTCACTAAAGAAGGGTTCGGTGAATGCGCATTTGAAACTGGTGGGGTTCGGTACCTCCAAAAAGGTTAAGAACCACTGCCCTGAAGCCATCCTTTGATATCTTGGCTGAGTATTAGGGTCGTTGTCCTGATGAAGGATGAACCATCGCCCCAGTCTTCCTTCAAGAGCGCGCTGGAGCAGGTTTTCATCCAGGGTGTCTCTGTACATTGCTGCATTCATCTTTCCCTCTATCCTGACTAGTCTCCCAGTTCCTGTTGCTGAAAAACATCCCCACAGCATGATGCCGCCACCACCATGCTTCACTGTAGGGATGGTATTGGCCTGGTGATGAGCGGTGCCTGGTTTCCTCTAAACATGACACATGGCAATCTCAATATTAGTCACATCAGTCCAGATAATTTTGTTTTGAGTCTTTCAGTTGCATTTTGGCCAACATTTACAAAGGAATGGCTTCTGTCTGGCCACTCTACTGTGCATGTTTTCCATTTTTTAAGTACAGGTTAAGCATCAGCACTGTTTTTCCAAGTACCGATTTGGTACCAGTATCAGTTCAAATGTAATCAACACCCGTCCCTACTTGTATGTTCCAGACAGTTGTAATTGACAGTTTGTGAACTTTAATAAGTGAACCACACATTTGTGAAGCAGACTATAAAGGAAGGACTGGTGTATTCCTGGAACTATACAATAATAGACTACTGCTGGTGTGTTTGGTCTGGATGACATCATGTGTTGAATAACATTTCTGCATTCATTCTGTTTTCAAGAAGAAAAAGAAGCATTTAGAAGAGTCTTAGTCCCTTTGGGGCCCTGATCTTTGACTCCTAGAATAAGGAGGGTGGATTCCCAGCTGATCCCCCCCCCACACCTCCCTCGGTCACCTCCAGTCTGACTGAGCAGGCCTACGTTTTTCTTGTTTTGCTCAAGTCTGCTTTGTTTGCTTACATTTCTCCAGTACGTGCGTCCGCCCTCTTTCTTTCTGCGAGCCTCTGCTCTGTCACTCTGATTTTTTCTCATTTTGTCAGTAGCGCCGCTTGGAAAAAACCCAGCCTGTGAGTTAATGGAACGATTGCCATAGCAACAGACACACACACACACACACGCGCACACACAAAAACACACGGTCTTCCTTTTTCAACGGTTCAGTTTGGCATATTTTTTTCATTCTTGTCTCCTCTCAGCTGTTCGGCTGAGGTCACATGTTTTATAGCCTGACATTTGCGTAAGGCCTTTCCTTTTCAAAACAAAATGTGTGCTCTTCCCAAGCCGCTGCTGAATAGACAGGGCGACAGACACACCAACGCACACACACACACTACCACCAGATAGAGGGGGAGGAGAAAGACAAGGTCAGGTGGGAAATATTCAGAAGAGAGGTGCCTGAAGGCGGTGCAAAACTGACGGATGCATTATAGATGCCGGTCACAGGAGACGCTTCCAGCAGAATCTGCAGATGTTCAACGTGGAAAAAGAAGGGAAGAACTGAACGATCCACAGCATGCCCCTTCCTATCCTAACACAGGAATGTTTTTGCAAAAACAGGCCCACTACCTTCTCATTCTATTATGAAGAGATTGCTCAGACAGTGGAAGAACATGGTCTCAGACAAGTCCTATCTGCTTCATTCCTTTCCTTCCTGGCCTGCAAAAGCCATGAAAGAGCATTCATGGCAAAGATCCACTGATACCGAGGGCCGAGCCGACCCCCAGGGATGAGGAGTAGGGGAAATGGGAGGAGGAGAGATCAAGATTCCGCATGATATTCCCCGTCTTTTTCACTCCATGTTGCACTGACATGATCCAGCTCATGAGTCAACACGCTAAAGGCTTAGTGCTTTTAATCAAACATAGGTGTGTTAGCCCACAGGAACACACTCATGTTGTACAGGACCTGATTATAACCAAACTTCAACAATAAAAACTAGAGATTGTAGAACCTTCCTGCACAGGAATTTACATGATTTGATGTCTGTTTGTCAACTGCAGGGAGCAAACTGAGCATAGAGCACACATAAAGATTGGAATGGTGATGATTTGGCACTTTTTAAAGGTAAACTGCATTAAAATGTGTTCTCCTTTGTCATGACTGGAAATTCCCAATGACATGCATGGAAAGAAACTAGGTCATTCCGACTTGACTGCATGATATTTTTGGACCTTTTGCAGCATCTACCACACAGAAGGACTCATTTATTCAATAACTAAAGATACACTGAAGTCATATTTAACCAGAACACATACAGTTCCATTCTAGATTGTCCAGCCCTCTTATTTTTCATGCATAAACTTTCGATATGGCAGATTTAAAAAAAAAAATAAAAGGGGTGCTTTGAGGAACGCCTGAGTTATGTAAATCACAAGTTTGGACCCCAGTGTTCTATGTTTGCTAGCAAGGTTAAAATGTCAATGCAAGGATCTGCCAATGTGTTTACAGTGGTCCAAGTTCCTCGATACAACAAGGGCACTCTAGTGTTTTTAGGAATTTGCTACAGAAATGTTTGTCTCCCAAGTTCTGAACTGAACTCAGGGGCCGTAATGATGTCATTCCCGGGTCGCCAGTTGAATAGCCCTGATATTAAATTTTCCTTAGTTTTGTTATCAAGTTGAACATTTCATGATAAAACTATTTAAAACTGTCTGAACTTATTTTTTCAAATAATCTGAATATCCAATGAATATAATTTACGATTTTGTGTGCAACTGTACACAAACAATATTTTCGTGCAAATATGACAGTGACAATGACTAGTTAAGAATGTTTGTTATGACTGATTTGTTTCTCTTCTAAAATAAATGCATCATATGAAGTTATAGCTTAGCTAAGCACAAAGCCTAAATGAAAAAAAATGCTAATTGACTCTCCCATAATATCAATTAGTTTTTGAGTAATGCGTAGCTAACTGTACTAGGTCCGCCCCATTTTGCGCAAGTCAATTTGACTGAAACGGTCTATACTTTCCTCATATTCCCATCATTTTGAAAGGTAACCAGGCTGACCCCTTCTTTAGTTGCATTGCTACAACCTGCAACAATGAATCTGGCTGACATATTTGATAATTCCTTCAAATTAAGTGTAAAAATAACATGATTCAGGATGAAGATGCTACCAAATTGCATACTATGCAATAAAAAATGCCTCCTGTTGTGACGCTGGGTTCGCATTGCAGCGGTGGTTATCATGATCCCAATGTGCAGGAGACAGTGTGTAGGTAAACTCAAATATTACCACTGAAGCAAAGGGGAAAAAAACTACTGGAGGATAGTAAAGGGTTACCGACATGAAGCATTCACAGAAAAACAATGTTCCGACACCAGCCTGCAGCAACAACTGAATTTAAATTGTCTTGATTGCAAACAGGGAACAGGTGCGCTGGCAAACAAAGTCAAGGTGCTGCATAACCAAACGGACAGGAAGTGCAACCAAAATAAAAGCACAAGGCAGGAACTAAGACGCTTAATACAGGAAAACACCAACAAACTCAAAATAAGACAAGATCCCGTGTGAACAGATCGTGACGCCGGTCTTCTGTAGGCGACGTCAGCAGGCTGATGCACATTTTGGAGCTAAAAGTGGGCGTTCCAAAATGTGCTGAAACGCGTTCCAACACAAGCCTAGAATTACTACTTGTTCTATCATGGGGGGAATTTTACCTGTACATATATTTTTTTAGTCCGGAACTATGAAAAAAGTGCCAATGTTGTCAGCATTAGAGAGACCCTTTAAGTCGGGGGTGTCAAACGGATCAGGCCCGCAAACAGGTTTTATCCGGCCCGGGGATGAGTTTGCTAAATATAAAAATTAACCTGAAATTTTTGAATGAAAGAAACAGCTGTTCTAAATGTGTCCACTGGATGTCACAATAGCAATTCTTTGTATCTTTGTAGATGATGCTACATATGTTCAAAATAATCCACATGATGTTAGTACATCGGTTGAGGAAAATGATCAAACTACATAAATAACATCCTGTAATTTGATTTTGATATATTTTTTTCATCTTGATAGATTGAAAATGAACACCAATGAGTTGACTGATGAACAATATCACATAATTTATTCAAAAAATATGAATAACGACAAATAAATTATATATATTATTAACGGCAACAGGTAATTGTAAAAAAAACTAAAAATATTATAATTTGTACAATTTCAGAATGTGCTTGTTCTATTTTTAAACAAAGAAAACAATCTGAAGTTGTTTTTATTTTTAAGTTATCGTGCCGTGATTTTAACAGTCCGGCCCGCTTGGGAGTGGATTTTTCTCCATGTGGCCCCCGATCTAAAATGAGTTTGACACCCCTGCTTCAAGTGTTTCTGCTTTGCGTACAAACTTTGGAAAAACAAGAGCTGGTTTAGCTCGTATTCAAATCATCTGAATTCATTTAAAAAAAAAGCTGTTTTGAAGGCAATCAGGGAATATCGCTGAGTAGTCATTTCTAAACCACCCATGTTTGCATAAACAAAGTCCATTTGGAGAAACCAGTGGCAAATGTTTCCGCACACGGAGCTAAATTAGAGGAATCGACGGCGCCCCCATTTTGTGCAGTACTAGGTCCGCCCCATTTTGCGCAAGTCAATTTGACTGAAACGGTCTATACTTTCCTCATATTCCCATCATTTTGAAAGGTAACCAGGCTGACCCCTTCTTTAGTTGCATTGCTACAACCTGCAACAATGAATCTGGCTGACATATTTGATAATTCCTTCAAATTAAGTGTAAAAATAACAGAGACCTGCTGGAAGAAGCCGCAGGCAGGTGCTGAGAATAACAGCGCTCCGACAGACGCTCCCACTCAGTTAAACATGTCATTAAATCCTAATCATGTGGACGAGCAGCTGACTTCACGACCATAAAGAAGGCAACAGTGGGTTGTTGAGCCCTGCACTCATTCCATGGGGCCAAAAGCTAAAACCGGTGACACCTTAAAGCCATGAGAGCATGTGACAATCGGGGTAGAAGAAGCACTGAGTGATGCCACGCTCTCTCAGCAAAGCGTGTGACCCTAAGCAAGGCAGCAATGACCTACTTTTCTTGCTCTCTACTGTAGCTTTTCCTCCCAGAGCAGCGTTCACTGCAGTCAGGTTTAGCCGAGTGTACAGTAAAGTCACTCCGGGCACGTGCGCCTTTGTCTGCATTCCCTCAGTGCATGAGCCAGAGCATACGTTTAATGGTGTCCATACCCTCCCCGCTCTCCTTCTTCCTCACCCTGACCTTTGCACCGCACTCCATCCACACAAAGACTTTGATTGAGGTGACGCCGTTTGATTGCCGCCCTGTCAGCAGTGGCAGTCCATTCAATAACCACAACGAGACATTACTGTACTGCTTTTTGCTTTATCTGTGGGCGGGGGGATGGTAACGTATGGACTCATGTCGAGGCCGCGGGTGAGGAAAAAGGCTGTTGGGAATGTCGCATAAGGATGGTGTTTTGTGTTGGGATACACAAGAACAATAAGACTGTCCATTAGGCACAAGGAGGTGGTGCGGTTTTGCATTCAAACTACTATAAAGAAAATACACAGCGACGTTATGCTGAAATTCAGGCTAGGCCGGGGGTCGGCAACCCGCGGCTCTGGAGCCGCATGCTGCGGCTCTTTAGCGCCGCCCTAGTGGCTCTCTGGAGCTTTTTCCAAAATGTATGAAAAATGGAAAAAGATGAGGGGGAAAAAAATATATTTTTTGTTTTAGTATGGTTTCTGTAGGAGGACAAACATGACACAAACCTCCCTAATTGTTACAAAGCACAATGTTTATATTAAACATGCTTCACTGATTCGAGTATTTGGCGAGCGCCGTTTTGTCCTACTAAATTTTGGCGGTCCTTGAACTCACCTTAGTTTGTTTACATATATAACTTTCTCCGACTTTCTAGGACGTGTTTTATGCCACTTCTTTTTCTGTCTCATTTTGTCCACCAAACTTTTAACGTTGTGCATGAATGCACAAAGGTGAGTTTTGTTGATGTTATTGACTTGTGTGGAGTGCTAATCAGACATATTTGGTCACTGCATGACTGCAAGCTAATCGATGCTAACATGCTATTTAGGCTAGCGATATGTACATATTGCATCATTATGCCTCATTTGTAGCCATATTTGAGGTCATTTAGTTTCCTTTAAGTCCTCTTAATTCAATTTATATCTCATGACACACTATATTTATGTAATATGGCTTTTAATTTTTTGCGGCTCCAGACAAATTTGTTTTTGTATTTTTGGTCCAATATGGCTCTTTCAACATTTTGGGTTGCCGACCCCTGGGCTAGGCGATATGGCCTTTTATTAATATCTCAATATTTTTAGGCCATGTCATGATACACGATATATATCTCGATATTTTGCCTTAGCCTTGAATTAACACTTGATGCATAATCACACCAGTGTGATGATGATAGACAATAGCTGTATTGTGAGACACCTAGAACGAGCCGATTTTTGTATGTTAGAATGCAAAAAAAACCAAAAACTTTTGTCTTCTATCCATCCATCCATTTTCTACCACTTAAACCCTTCGGGGTAGTGGGGGGCGCTGGAGCCTATCTCAGCTACAATCGGGCGGAAGGCGGGGTACACCCTGGACAAGTCGCTACTTCATCGCAGCTTTTGTCTTCTAGTCTCTCATAATTGTGAATGATAGGCAACATTCCCCAAAAAGTGCAGTTCCCCTTTAAGTAGCATAATAACTATGTTAGTTGTTATTAATGTAGAATATTTGCAATTTTTAAATTACTAAATGGTTCATATATTCTGCAAAAGTGTAATTTTTTTCTTTAAGGCTTTTCCTTTTTTGCTTTTAGAATTTGTGTAAATATTTTACATTCCGTGATTTTTTTTTTTAAATAAAAAAGTACAAGATATTCAGTCATTTGTTTTAAATAAATACTGTATGTAAAAAAAGTATCAACTTTTGTGCCATTTAAATAAAGACTTGATTAATCTGTGATTAATACTTGAAGTCAGTCAACAATATACAACAGGAAAGTTGAAAATAATTAACATCTTGTTTATTTCAAAGTGTATATTTTCTCTGACAACCACCTTTTTTATGACCAGGCTTGATTAGAAGTTAATAAAAAAATAATGAAGAAAATAATAAAAACAAATAATTGAGATATATTTAAATACAATAATTAGCCAACAGAAAGTTGTATTTTCTAGTGCTGCTAGTAGGGCTGGGCGATATGGCCTTTTATTAATATCTCGATATATTTAGGCCATGTCATGATACACGATATATATCTCAATATTTTGCCTTAGCCTTGAATTAACACTTGATGCATATAATCACACCAGTATGATGATTCTATGTGTCTACATTAAAACATTCTTGTTCTTACTGCATTAATATATGTTCATTTTAAACTTGCATGCAGAAAGGGAAATCACAACTAAGTCAATTTACCAAAACAGTATTCATTAAACAGTTATTAAGCAGTGGCACAAACATTCATGTCATTTCAAAACAGAAAGTGCAAGATTGTCAGAGACATTTTAAAACAAGCTACGAGTGCACTTTTGTGCATGATGTCACTAAGATGACATATCAAAACAACACTAAATTAATGTGCACTTTTGTACAAAACGCCACTACAATGTTTTAAACAAATAAAGTGCACTTTTGTGCATGATGTCACTAAGATGTCATATCAAAACAACACTAAATAAATGTGCACTTTTAGTACAGAACGCCACTACAATGTTTTAAAACAAATAAAGTGCACTTTTGTGCATGATGTCACACAAGATATTTGAAAAACTGTAAAATAAAAATTAGCTGCATAATAGGAAATCAAATGGTGTATGTCCTTTGCTATGTGGTAGGTTCCCGCGGACGTTATCTCCTTCTGTTTTTAACTATTTTTAGTTGATCTGGAAATGGAAGACGCCAGGCTCAATTAGGTCAGTGCTGGTTGCTTCGGCATTTTGTGGGTGTGGCACCGGCCGGAGATGTTGACATGCGGAGTTTCAACCACTCCTTATTCTTTAGCGGGTGACTTTTCAAATGATGCTACAAATTAGTAGTGCTGCTACTTTTTGTCGCAACGCTTTTGCCGCAGACTTTACATATTACGGTTGTCTGTTCAACATCTTCCCGCTTGAAGCCAAACCACCGCCAGACGATGGACCCCATGCTGTTTTTCTTGGGAATTCATTCTTCTTCCTCCATTTTTAACCAGATTCGCACCTTCTCTCTCTCGTATTACCACTCGCACCGCTCTGCTTGCACCACCTGCCACAGCTAACTTTACCCATTGCGCGCGCGACAGAATGAAAGAGTGAGAAAAGTCTGTAGTGCAATGCCCGCAGATAAAAGCAACTGCGTGAGAACGTATACTCGAATACTCACGAAATACTAATTTTCTACATCGCACAGAGACACACCCACGATACATCGAGTACATTCGATATATCGCACAGCTCTAGCTGAAATGCACATGCTCTCAGAGTAATAATCCCTCTCCAAGCATTAGCTGTACATGGGCATGCAGAAGCAAAGCAGAAGGAGATGTTTTCATGAGTATTTCAATGATGTCACTTATTCGCTATTGCCCTCGCAGACCAACTGACGCACTCAGCACTGACTCAAGTTCTAATGAAGGAAACGAGACGCTGGCTACTTCCTCAACTTTGAGAGGAAATGGGTTCCCACGGTGATATGAATAAAAGCAAAGGAGCCACAAGAACAACAACGGTGACAAGTAGCAGGAACCAGGAAAGTAAACCGGACATGCACCACCTTTGCAAACATGACACCAGGATAGGGAGTCATTACATAAGATCACCACAAAACAACTGTCACACTTCTATGATTGAGTTTCCAGACGACCATTTTCGACAAAGGTTTGACCAGGTTTCTGGAAACCGTCACGGGCTGTGTATCCATTGCCTCTAGAAAGGTGCAAAACCTAAATATCGCGATAAGAAACTGGTCATGGAAACACCTCTTTTTGCGCTCTCGAGGTGGTTTTTGAGACGTTTCCATATCGAAATGTTTCGCAAAAGCGTGACGGAAACACTATTTTTGCATTTACAGCTGGTCACATATAAACACCGCAGGACAAACAAGGCGGGTCAATTCCCGGCAATAGAGGCTGACCCGCAGGCTTGGAGGGACGCACATGCCCGAACAAAGTCAAGAAGGTCGTAAGGATGTTGCCTTTGAGCAATCACCCGCTGCCTTCGTCATCTTTTGACATCACGGCTACAGCGGTGGCTACAATATCTTCTACAAAGTGGAGTCTCGCAGGATGAGATTTTACGAGAAATACGGCTCATGAGGCAAAACACCCTTTAACAGACACACCTTCCATTCATCCATCCATCCATTTTCTACCGCTTGTCCCTTTCGGGGTCGCAGGGGGTGCTGGAGCCTATCCCAGCTGCATTCGGGCGGTAGGGGTACACCCTGGACATGTCGCCACCTCATCACAGGGCCGACACAGATAGACAGACAACATTCACACTTACATTCACACACTAGGGCCAATTTAGTGTTGCCAATCAGCCTATCCCCAGGTGCATGTTTTTGGAGGTGGGAGGAAGCCACTTTTCTTCTTTCCTTCATGGATCTAAACTTTACCGCTGCCGGTATTTTTTTCTATATTTTTATTGTAATATTTTCAGAATGTGTTTGTTCTATTTTTTGGCCAAAGTAAGACAAAGAAAACAATCTCAAGTTGTCCTTATTTTGGAGTTTTAATGCCATGATTTTAATAGTCCGGCGCACGTGTGGACAGATTTTCCTCCATGCGGCCCCTGAGCTAAAAGGAGTTTGACACCCCTGGTTTAAAATACAAACCCCGTTTCCATATGAGTTGGGAAATGATGTTAGATGTAAATATAAACGGAATACAATGATTTGCAAATCCTTTTCAACCCATATTCAATTGAATGCACTATAAAGACAAGATATTTGATGTTCAAACTCATAAACTTTTTTTTTTTTTTGAAAATAATAATTAACTTAGAATTTCATGGCTGCAACACGTGCCAATGTAGTTGGGAAAGGGCATGTTCACCACTGTGTTACATGGCCTTTCCTTTTAACAACACTCAGTAAACGTTTGGGAACTGAGGAGACACATTTTTCAAGCTTCTCAGGTGGAATTCTTTCCCATTCTTGCTTGATGTACAGCTTAAGTTGTTCAACAGTCCGGGTGTCTCCATTGTGGTATTTTAGGCTTCATAATGCACCACACATTTCCAATGGGAGACAGGTCTGGACTCCAGGCAGGCCAGTCTAGTACCCACACTCTTTTACTATGAAGCCACGTTGATGTAACACGTGGCTTGGCATTGTCTTGCTGAAATAAGCAGGGGCGTCCATGGTAACGTTGCTTGGATGGCAACATATGTTGCTCCAAAACCTGTATGTACCTTTCAGCATTAATGGCGCCTTCACAGATGTGTAAGTTACCCATGTCTTGGGCACTAATACACCCCCATACCATCACAGATGCTGGCTTTTCAACTTTGCGCCTATAACAATCAGGATGGTTATTTTCCTCTTTGGTCCGGAAGACACGACGTCCACAGTTTCCAAAAACAATTTGAAATGTGGACTCGTCAGACCACAGAACACTTTTCCACTTTGTATCAGTCCATCTTAGATGAGCTCAGGCCCAGCAAAGCAGACGGCGTTTCTGGGTGTTGTTGATAAACGGTTTTCGCCTTGCATAGGAGAGTTTTAACTTGCACTTACAGATGTACCGACCAACTGTAGTTACTGACAGTGGGTTTCTGAAGTGTTCCTGAGCCCATGTGGTAATATCCTTTACACACTGATGTCGCTTGTTGATGCAGTACAGCCTGAGGGATCGAAGGTCACAGGCTTAGCTGCTTACGTGTAGTGATATCTCCAGATTCTCTGAACCCTTTGATGATATTAAGGACCATAGATGGTGAAATCCCTAAATTCCTTGCAATAGCTGGTTGAGAAAGTTTTTTCTTAAACTGTTCAACAATTTGCTCAGGCATTTGTTGACAAAGTGGTGACCCTCGCCTCATCCTTGTTTGTGAATGACTGAGCATTTCATGGAATCTACTTTTATACCCAATCATGGCACCCACCCGTTCCCAATTTGCCTGTTCACCTGTGGGATGTTCCAAATAAGTGTTTGATGAGCATTCCTCAACTTTATCAGTATTTATTGCCACCTTTCCCAACTTCTTTGTCACGTGTTGCTGGCATCAAATTCTAAAGTTAATGATTATTTGCAAAAAAAAAAAAGTTTATCAGTTTGAACATCAAATATGTTGTCTTTGTAGCATATTTAACTGAATATGGGTTCAAAATGATTTGCAAATCATTGTGTTCCGTTTATATTTACATCCAACACAATTTCCCAACTCATATGGAAACGGGGTTTGTATATGAAATTGCATACAGTATGTATTTTTTTCTGTCAAAATAGAAAGTAGACTACATTTAGAAGCAAATAGACGCATGGTAATTCCAGGCCTTTGCGGGCCACATAAAATGAGGTGGCGGGCCAGATATGGCCCCCGGGCCTTGACTTTGACACATGCGTGGTAAGAACTCTGATAGGCACAAAGTTCTAGAAGGCCTACTAATACCAACACCTTTGTGTCATCACCATCAACATTGTGTGCATCTATGAAAGTCAATGATTCGGAGATAACTGATCACATTTCATCATCAGTAATCTCGGATATTAATAGAGAGGTCCCTTGTGAATAGGCCGGACAATGCCGTATTATTGGAAATAAATGGGTGAAGGGAAACGAAAGGAAGTCATTAAGGAAAGAGTGAAATGCAATCCATCCTGTATGATGCAGGAACTACAGCTGTGTGACTGCGAGCAGAAGCCACATAGTCTGTGGACCAATAAAATGAAACCCTGACACTTTCTTCTCCTACTCCTTCTCAGACGGACATGACTAGAAAGTAGTCATCATCACATTTGATACACACAATGCCTCCCATGAGACACATTCTGGATTGTCTCATTGTACGTACACTTATATATACACACAACTAGGCATGGGCCGGAAGTCAATAAATCAATTAATCAAACCAAGAATGAAAATGAACTGGATAGCTTTGCAGTCATTAATGGATTGCCGAGTCCGCGCGTTTGTTTCCTTCATCTCTCGCTTTCACGCAGGGTGCAAGAGGGTTCACTCTGTGCGTCGCTCTCAGCCCATGAGCGTGTTTATCCAACGGCAGAACTAAATGAACGCAGCGAATCCTGTCAGGCATCCGCGATCGTTGTCTCTGTGGGTGGAGGCGGGCCGCTACCTTGCACAGGCTACTGGCAGGTGAGAAGCACCGCGAAGGAACAAAAATGCGGAGGGAAAAATATCATCGCAAACCAAATGAGCGAGATGAGCTTCTCAACACAATCGAGTTTGCTGGAAAGTGATAGAAACAAAACTAAAAAAAACAACCCAGTTTTTTTTTAACTGGGAAAAAAACTGCACTTCAAGATGTTCAATATTTATAGAAGTGCAATTTTTGTTAACAAAGATTGAGAGACTCAAGTGTATTTTAGTTGTTTACTTATTTAGGATAATTACACATTTTTGACCTTCCAATTACAAGAGTAAAAAAATAAGTTTATTGGTTTTGAAAGGGTTAGTTATTGGTAGGGCTGAAGCTGTCCATTTTTTTGTATCGAGTAATCTATCGATTATTTTTTTGGGATTAATCAAGTAATCAGATAAAACACTTTATAACCTTAATACCTATTTTAGGGAAAATCTTTGAAATAGACTTTTTTTTTTGCTTGCCATAACCTTTAATAATTTTTTTTTTCTAAGAAATGCACATCATCAGCATTGAAATTGCACTTTTAATATGTGTGCATTAATAAAAAATAGAAGTTTGGGGCACTCCATGCAGTCCGGATTTGGTCATAGTGTATTAGTTACACTCAAACGGTTAATCAAAGCAACCTGTTTTCTAATCTAATATGGTGGGTTCAAGAACCGCCGAAATTAGTTGGACAAAACGATGTTCACCAAATACTGTCATCAGTGAAACATACACACAAACATATTAAAGGCCTACTGAAATGAGATGTTCTTATTTAAACGGGGATAGCAGATCCATTCTATGTGTCATACTTGATCATTTCGCGATATTGCCATATTTTTGCTGAAAGGATTTAGTACAAAAAATCGACGATAAAGTTCGCAACTTTTGGTCGCTGATAAAAAAAGCCTTGCCTGTACCGGAAGTAGCGTGACGTCGCAGGTTGTGGAGCTCCTCACATCTGCACATTGTTTACAATCATGGCCACAAGCAGCGAGAGCAATTCGGACCGAGAAAGCGACGATTTCCCCATTAATTTGAGCGAGGATGAAAGATTTGTGGATGAGGAAAGTGAGAGTGAAGGACTAGAGGGCAGTGGAAGCGATTCAGATAGGGAAGATGCTGTGAGAGGCGGGTGGGACCTGATATTCAGCTGGGAATGACTAAAACAGTAAATAAACACAAGACATATATATACTCTATTAGCCACAACACAACCAGGCTTATATTTAATATGCCACAAATTAATCCCACATAACAAACACCTCCCCCCTCCCGTCCATATAACCCACCAATACAAATCAAACACCCGCACAACACACTCAATCCCACAGCCCAACGTACCGTTCACCTCCGCAAAGTTCATACAGCACATATATTTCCCCAAAGTTACGTATGTGACATGCACATAGCGGCACGCACGTACAGGCAAGCGATCAAATGTTTGGAAGCCGCAGCTGCGTACTCACGGTAGCGTGTATCCAACTCAAAGTCCTCCTGTTAAGAGTCTCTGTTGTCCCATATCCACAAGCATGCGTATCCAACTCAAAGTCCTCCTGGTAAGAGTCTATGTTGTCCCAGTTCTCCACAGGCCAATGGTAAAGCTTGACTGTGATCGTTCGGGAATGTAAACAATGAAACACCGGCTAGGACGTAGCCGCTACGTGTTTGTGTTGCTGCAGCCGGCCGCTAATATACCGCTTCCCACCTACAGCTTTCTTCTTTGCTATCTCCATTGTTCATTAAACAAATTGCAAAAGATTCCCCAACACAGATTTCCAGAATACTGTGGAATTTTGCGATGAAAACAGACGACTTAATAGCTGGCCACAATGCTGTCCCAAAATGTCCGCTACAATCCGTGACGTCACGCGCAAACGTCATCATACCGAGACGTTTTCAGTAGGATATTTCGCGGGAAATTTAAAATTGCACTTTACTAATCTAACCCAGCCGTATTGGCTTGTGTTGCAATGTTAAGATTTCATCATTGATGTATAAACTATCAGACTGCATGGTCGGTAGTAGTGGGTTTCAGTAGGCCTTTAAACAGTGGGCTTTCTAACAATTGGGAAGGTTTGTGTCTTGTTTGTCCTCAAACAAAAAACATACTAAAACAAAAAAAAAAGTTCTCCCCCCAATGTTTTTCCATTTTTAATCCTCTTTTAAAAATGACCCAGGGAGCCACTAGGGTGGCACTAAAGAGCCGCGGGTTGCTGACCCCCGCACTAGATCATGCTTTTCAGCACAAACAAACCGTGGCAAAGTTTGTTATGACCTGTTGGTTTGGTCCACGCCCAACATCCAAAGTCCAATACTACAACTAAGATAAGCCCTGCAGTAGAGGTTCATTAAAAACAGACAACTGAGTGCAATGCATGATTGGGGGAAATCAAGTCCAGAACTTAGAAAATTCTCTGTTTAAAGGTTAGGAATAAGAGAAAGAAAGACTTTTTTGTTCCTTAGTGCGGTTGTATAATCGTCAGTCATATGAGTGTGTACTCAGTCTGGACACATGCGGCACACAGGCTGACAGTCTGAGGTCACGTCAGAAGTCTTCTTCTCCTCTGCCGTCTAACCAACATGACTGTCAAGCCGTCGCCCCTCATCCCACAACCTTCTTCTACGTGCTGTCATGTTTGCTGTCAAAGAGACACTTTGTTCTTCTTCTCACCGTGCAAACATTAACCTCACCCTCGAGCGTGTGTTCTGCCTGCTCATTAAATGTGCCTCGAACGCACAGGTGTCAAACTCAAGGCCCGGGGGCCAGACCTGGCCCGCGACATCATTTTATCTGGCCCTCAAACACCTGGAAATGAAATGTTTCATAATAGTACTTAATATTTTCTCACTAAATGTAATGAATTTTTTTCCTTTTTGACAGAAAAAGTATATGTACTGCTTTTTCAAGCACTACATATATTCAGGCAGTACATACAGCATACATTTTAAACTTTAATAGTATCCAATATTGCAACAAATATTACAGTATATTATCATACTTTTCCAAACATGTTTTTGCCTAAATAAAAATAAATGAAAATGGTAACACTTTAGTATGGGGAACATATTCTAAGTAACAAAGACTTAATTTGGAGTTATTTGGACACTAGGGGAACATATTCTAAGTAACTAAGACTTAATTTAGAGTTATTTGGTTAGGGTTAGGGTTGGGGTTGGGGTGGGGTTTTTTTGCACTGTCCATCTATGATAAGCCAGGATGGCGCCCAAGCCGCACGCAAGGCCCCCGGGGTAGCCCGATCAGAAACAACAGGCGCACAACGACTGGAGCACTGATCAACATGGCCGTGTAGCGTTGGGGTTAGGGTTAGGATTAGAGGTTTAGGGTTAGGGTTAGGGTTAGTAATGGTGAATATGTTTCCCATACTTAAAGGCCTACTGAAACCCACTACTACCGACCACGCAGTCTGATAGTTTATACATCAATGATGAAATCTTAACATTGCAACACACGCCAATACGGCCGGGTTAACTTATAAAGTGCAATTTTAAATTTCCCGGGAAACTTCCGGTTGAAAACGTCTATGTATGATGACGTTTGCGCGTGACGTCAATGGTTGAAGCGGAAGTATTCGGACACATTGTATCTCAATACAAACAGCTCTGTTTTCATCGCAAAATTCCACAGTATTCTGGACATCTGTGTTGGTGAATCTTTTGCAATTTGTTTAATGAACAATGGAGACAGCAAAGAAGAAAGCTGTAGGTGGGATCGGTGTATTAGCGGCTGGCTGCAGCAACACAACCAGGAGAACTTTGAGTTGGATAGCAGACGCGCTATCCGACGCTAGCCGCCGACCGCATCGATGATCGGGTGAAATCCTTCGTCGCTCCGTCGATCGCTGGAACGCAGGTGAGCAGGGGTGTTGATGAGCAGATGAGGGCTGGCGTAGGTGGAGCGCTAATGTTTTTATCATAGCTCTGACGAGGTCCCGTAGCTAAGTTAGCTTCAATGGCGTCGTTAACAACAGCATTGCTAGGCTTCGACAGGCGGCACATCATTAACCGTGTAGTTACAGGTCCAGTGTTTGGTTCGGTGTCTCCTGATAGTAGTATTGTTGTTATTCTGTCTATCCTTCCAGTCAGGGGCTTATTTCTTTTGTTTCTATCTGCATTTAAGCACGATGCTATCACGTTAGCTCCGTAGCTAAAGTGCTTCACCGATGTATTGTCGTGGAAATAAAAGTCACTGTGAATGTCCATATCGCGTTCTCGACTCTCATTTTCAAGAGAATATAGTATCCGAGGTGGTTTAAAATACAAATCCGTGATCCACAATAGAAAAAGGAGAAAGTGTGGAATCCAATGAGCCCTTTTACCTAAGTTACGGTCAGAGCAAAAAAAGATACGTCCTGCACTGCACTCTAGTCCTTCACTCTCACGTTCCTCATCCACGAATCTTTCATCCTGGCTCAAATTAATGGGGTAATCGTCGCTTTCTCAGTCCGAATCGCTCTCGCTGCTGGTGTAAACAATGGGTAAATGTGAGGAGCCCTTCAACCTGCGAAGTCACGCTACTTCCGGTACAGGCAAGGCTTTTTTTACCAGCGACCAAAAGTTCGAACTTTATCGTCGATGTTCTCTACTAAATCCTTTCAGCAAAAATATGGCAATATCGCGAAATGATCAAGTATGACACATAGAATGGATCTGCTATCCCCGTTTAAATAAAAAAATGTCATTTCATTAGGCCTTTAAGTGTTATCGGCTTACTGGTTGTATAATAAGGCCATGCAGAATGAGGCATTAATAAGTACTTAATAATGACTAATTAAGAGCCAATATGTTACTAATTTGCATGTTAATAAGCTACTAATTAATGGTGAATATGTTCCCCATACTAAAGTGTTACCATAAAAATACTTAACTTTATAGCAAACTACCCATCAAATGAATACAAATTACAATAAATTTTACATTGTTCTTTACAGCAGTGTTTTTCAACCACTGTGCCGCGGCACACTAGTGTGCCGTGAGATACAGTCTGGTGTGCCGTGGGAGATTATGTAATTTCCCCTATTTGGGTTAAAAAAAAATTTTGCAAACCAGTAATTATAATCTGCAAATGTGGCGTTGTTGAGTGTCGGTGCTGTCGAGAGCTCGGCAGAGTAACCGTGTAATACTCTTCCATATCAGTAGGTGGCAGCAAGTAGCTAATTGCTTTGTAGATGTCGGGAACATGGTTTGTTGTGATCAAAATATGCAGACCACAGTGTGCAGGTAAAAAGGTATCTAATGCTTAAACCAAAAATAAACAAATGGCGAGTGCCGCTAAGAAAAAGCATTGAAGCTTACGGAAGGCCTTACAAAATGAAACTAAAACTGAACTGGTTGCAGAGTAAACAAAAACAGAATGCTGGACGACAGCAAAGACTTACAGCGTGTGGAGCAGAAAGCGTCCACAAAGTGCATCCGAACATGACATGACAATCAACAATGTCCCCACAAAGAAGGATAACGACAACTTAAAAGCCCTGATTGCTAAAAAAAAAAAAAAAAGCAGGTGCGGGGAATAGCGCTCAAGGAAGACATGAAACTGCTACAGGAAAATACCAACAAAACAGGAAACGTCACCAAAATAGTAGTGCAAGACAAGAACTAAAACACTACTCACAGGAAAACAGCAAAAAAAATCCAAATAAGTCACGGCGTGATGTGACAGGTCGTGACAGTGCACCTACTTTGAGACAAGAACTATAGTGATGCATGCTTGGTTATGGTTTAAATTCATATCCAGCACTTGCGAGAACACTTGTGGTGTGCCTCCGCATTTTTTCAATGAAAAAAATGTGCCTTGGCTCAAAAAAGGTTGAAAAACACTGCTTTACAGCATATTACTGTAAATTGAAAAAAAAACTACTACTTTGCGTTAAAATTCTGTTGACTGAGCTGCCAGTTTTTGACTGTAAAATCTACGGTTGTTGTTTTTAACGGTGTATTACTGTAAATGGAAAGATGGTACATTTGCTTTTACGGTAAAAAAAAACTGGCAGGTGAGTTGCCAGAATTAAAAAAAATAACTTGTACCATTAACAATATAATGTTGTAAAAACCAATGTAAATTTAACAAAAAACATTCTGGCAACTAAGCTGCCAGCTTTTTACGTAAACCCCCAAAGCCCCCCTAAAAATACTGTGGAACTGTTTTTCCATTTACTTTAAAAAATAAAAAATAAACTAGGGATGTCCGATAATGGCTTTTTGCCGATATCCGATATTCCGATATTGTCCAACTCTTAATTACCGATACCGATATCAACTGATACCGATATATACAGTCGTGGAATGAACACATTATTATGCCTAATTTGGACAACCAGGTATGGTGAAGATAAGGTCCTTTTTTTAAAAAATTATAAAATAAAATAAGATAAATAAATTCAAAACATTTTCTTGAATAAAAAAGAAAGTAAAACAATATAAAAACAGTTACATAGAAACTAGCAATTAATGAAAATGAGTAAAATGAACTGTTAAAGGTTAGTACTATTAGTGGACCAGCAGCACGCACAATCATGTGTGCTTACGGACTGTATCCCTTGCAGACTGTATTGTTATATATAGATATTTAATGTAGGAACCAGAATATTAATGACAGAAAGAAACAACCCTTTTGTGTGAATGAGTGTGAATGAGTGTAAATGGGGGAGGGAGGTTTTTTGGGTTGGTGTACTAATTGTAACTGTGTCTTGTGTTTTTTATGTTGATTTAATAAAAAAAAAATTTAAAAAATGATACCGATAATAAAAAAAATTATACCGATAATTTCCGATATTACATTTTAAAGCATTTATCGGCCGATAAAATCGGACATCTCTAAAATAAACATTATATCTTACAGTAAAATCTTGTTTTTACTGTAAAATCGACAGTCTACTTAAAAACTATTTACGTTTGTATATAATTAATAATGAAATCCAGAGGCAAATTCATACATTATTCGATGTTACAAGCGGCCCTCTGATGGCAGCCATAACTGCCATGTGGCCCTCAATGAAAACGCGTTTGACATCCCTGCTCTAACGGGATCTTTGCCTCTCTCTTAGAGGTCAGCAGGTTTGACCACAATGACAGGAAGGGAAATGTACTGTAGTGTGGGTGGACAGACTTCATCAATTGTATTGTGTTGACATTCCACGTCTCTGGTGTGTGAACTGAGCTGTCAAACCCACTCTGACCCGTCAGGTAAGAAGGAATGTAGCACACCTCTCGCCCTCGCTAAGCAGTAAAAAAAAAAAAATGCACTGCCTTGCGACTTAAAGTCAATGTGCGGAGATGCACTCTGTGGTCACAACATTGGGAACGGCTGAACTTTCTTACTGGCGCCATATAAAGAGCTGTATTGATTTTGTCTATCCTACAATACAGTATTGTGGAGTTTGCAGTGGGGTAAGACTGCACTGTGTTACTCATTTGCAGGTGCAAGGGAATGAATAAGAATATGGTGCAATAGTTATTTGATTTCAAGAGCCATCAAAAAGGCTTAGTAAGTTTTTTTTGTAATTTATTTGCTAAAATTTGGGGGTTTTATTAGCTCTAAGTTCACTCTGTATGTAGCACAGGTGTCAAACTCAATGCCCGGGGGCCAGATGTGGCCCGCCACTTCATTCATTATTACTGGTGGGGCGGTATAGCTCGGTTGGTAAAGCGGCCATGCCAGCAACTTGAGGGTTCCAGGTTCGATACCCGCTTCCGCCATCCTGTCCTGCCGTTGTGTCCTTGGGCAGGACACTTTACCCACCTGCTCCCAGTGCCACCCACACTGGTTTAAATGTAACTTAGATATTGGGTTTCACTATGTAAAGCGCTTTGAGTCACTAGAGAAAGCGCTATATAAATATAAGAAGAGAAATAAGAAGACATTTTATTTGGCCCCCGAAAGCCTGGAAATAATATGTATCAATAAAGTAGTGTAACTTTTCTTACTAAATGTATTATTTTTTTCTATTTTGGGAGAAAAAAAAACATATGTACTACATGTAAATTATGTTAACTTAACTTCTAAAGGCCTTAGTGGCCACATGCGTGGACAGCACTTTTTAGCTCTTATTTCCAAAATTGTGTACACTACTGAATTAGGGTCTTACGCCGACAAATGGACACTTATACTGCTATCTGGTGGTGTCAGAAGAGTATAACATACAATGGAATTTGGGGGAAAAAAAGTGTAAAAATAAAAATTAGCATGTCACTACACATGAAGTACACGTTGGTTACTTATGGACTAAGTACATCATATAAAAAGATGATTTTTAGTTTTTATTCTAATTAGGGTCCAATAAGCCCAAATAGCAAAGAGAAATTATAAAAACATGTAAACAAACAGCTTGGGCCTTAAGAGGTTAAATATTGTCTAATTATGCAAAAATATATTATCAAACATTCAAACCATTTTTTTAATATAAATAAATACTAATAATAATGATTTCAAAGCAAGTTATCCATCAAATTGTGCAATGTAAAAGTAGCAATAAATTTCATGGTCAAATTGAGAAATGTACTGTGGTTTTTACAGCATTTTTCTCTAAATTAAAAAAAAAAACTGTACTTTTTTTTACTGTAATAAACTGTGGTGGCGTTTTGGCATTTACAGTAATACACCAAAAAATACAGTTGTTGATTTGGGTTAAAAAAAAAAAAAAAACGACGGGCAGCTCAGGTGCCAAAATTTTACTGTAAAATTGCAGTTTTTTTATTTACAGCAAAAAAACAAATGTCAATTTTACAGTAAAATTCTGGCAACTGAGCTGCCTTTCTTTTCTTTTTTTTATCATTTACCACTGTAAGTTATTCCATGACCATGGAGCAGCGAATCTGAAGGCTTTTTACCGAGACTTGTTTTGGCTCTAGGAACCAACACACCAAGGACGTCCTGTGACCGCAAACTGTAGCGACTGGAGTCTCTACACATAAAAGAACATAAATAAGGGGGAACCAGACCAATTAGTGATTTATAAATAAAAACCATCCATCGAGAACATCTGCGAACTGTCAAAGATGGACCGTTTGCCTTTGCATACAAAGTGCAATGGTGGACAAGGTTGCCACGAGTAGTAAGCACAAAGGATGGAACGTGTGTAGAGCGCTAACGGAGGCTGAGAGATGGATACGTTTAGGTGGGAGTCGTCATCGGTAAGGAAAATAAGTGAGAATCAGCAGAGTAAAAAGACCCCAAGGTACAACAAAGTATTCATAGCTTTTGGATTTGCCGTAACTCCAGCAGAATAAGAGGAAAGACTTACATTAAGTGTGTTTGATGCCATTCTACTACACTTTGCAACATCCTATCTCTGTGAGATGTTTTTCTACTGTTGTTGCAATTAAAACAAAGCACAGATCCTAGTTTAACATGGGTTAGAGGAGCAATATCAAGTTGTGCAGTGTAGGGTTGTACGGTATACCGGTATTAGTATAGTACCGCGATAATAATGAATCATATTCGGTACTATACCCCCTCTGAAAAGTACCGGTCCGTCTTCTTTTGGTTTTTTTTAATTTATATTATGTTTATAAACTCAGTAAATATGCCCCTGGACACATGAGGACTTTGAATATAACCGATGTATGATCCTGTAACTACTTGGTATCGGATCGATACCAAATTTGTGGTATCATCCAGAACTAATGTAAAGTATCAAACAACAGAAGAATAAGTGATTATTACATTTTAACAGAAGTGTAGATAGAACATGTTAAGAGAGAAAGTAAGCAGATATTAACACTAAATGAACAGGTATATTAATAATTCATTTTCTACCACTTGTCCCTAATAATTTTGACAAAATAATAGAATGATAAATGACAATATGTTACTGCATACGTCAGCAGCTAAATTAGGAGCCTGTGTTTGCTTACTTACTACTAAAAGACAAGTTGTCTTGTATGTTCACTATTTTATTTAAGAACAAACTTGCAATAAGAATCATATGTTTAATGTACCGTAAGATTTTTTGTTAAAATAAAGCCAATAATGCAATTTTTTGTGGTACCCTTTATTTAGAAAAGTATCGAAATTATTTTGGTACCGGTACCAAAATATTGGTATCGGGACAACACTAGTGCAGTGCAAACAAGGCTGGCTGCAGCCACTAAATAAAAGCAGAATCATCTGTTGTTGTTGTAGGAGATTTGATGTGCATCTGGTAAACATATTGCACTGAATGTGTTCATAAAAACAGACAAATACTGTGAAAGAAGTTTGAAATAATTAGTAAAGATCAATGGTGTTTCATTAAAAAAAAAACGCTAAAACTGATACAGCAGTTTAAACTGTTTCATGGTCCAAGGCTTGTTTAAATTGTCTTCTGAATAGATTATAGCAGGGGTCTCCAAAGTGCGGCCCGTAGCTCCATCCATCCATCCATCCATCTTCTTCCGCTTATCCGAGGTCGGGTCGCGGGGGCAGCAGCCTAAGCAGGGAAGCCCAGACTTCCCTCTCCCCAGCCACTTCGTCTAGCTCTTCCCGGGGGATCCCGAGGCGTTCCCAGGCCAGCCGGGAGACATAGTCTTCCCAACGTGTCCTGAGTCTTCCCCGTGGCCTCCTACCGGTCGGACGTGCCCTAAACACCTCCCTAGGGAGGCGTTCGGGTGGCATCCTGACCAGATGCCCGAACCACCTCATCTGGCTCATTTTTTTTAAAGGCCCATGGCACAATTGTTAACATTCAAAATTTGGTATGCTAGCTTATTAGCTAGTTTTACAGGTATATACCTAGGCATCAATTTACTATTTTTTACTTGAAAAATGGTACTTGTTAGCATGCTAACGTTAGTATACACATTTTTTTAATCTAATTTTATAGGTATAGACTTCAGTAATATTTTGGCACTTGGTGTATGCTAATGTTACCATGTTAGCATTTTAAAACATTTTTAAGGTACACACTTCAGAGTAATATATTTTGGTATTTGACTCATGTTGCAGTTAGCTTTTTTAGCAGGTATAAACCTCAGTGTCATATATTACTACTAATGCTAATTGTAAGCATGCTATTGCTAGCATGTTAGCATAATACTGTTAGCTTGCTAGTTTTTCTTAGCTAATTTTAATCATATTTTTGGTTAGCATTTCAGTTCGGCTTTGGCTCTTCAAAACTCAAACAACATTTCTACCTAAATTGCATTTTTTTTAGCAAATTGTATAGGTATTGACCTCAGTAATATTGTGGTACTTGGTGTATGCTAATGTTACCATGCTAGCATTTTAAACAAATATTTTTAGGGTACACACTTCAGAGTAATATATTTTGATATTTTACTCATGTTGCAGTTAGCATTTTAGCGCATATTAGCTTTTTTAGTTAGTTTAGCAGGTATAAACCTCAGTGTCATATATTACTACTAATTCTATTTGTAAGCATGCTATTGCTAGCATGTTAGCATAATACTGTTAGCATGCTAGTTTTTCTTAGCTAATTTTAATCTTTTTTTTTGTTAGCATTTCAGTTCGGCTTTGGCGCTTCAGAACTCAAACAACATTTCTACCTAAATTGCATTTCTTTAGTTATTTGGGAAACAGATATATATATATATAGTGTATTGGTTTTGGGGGTGAAAACTAGCAAAATGGCCCCCGTTGTCAGTCTGTAGTTTGGGCATGTACTAAATATAAATATGCAATTTTCAACCCTTCTGATAAACTACAATGTTAGCAATAGTGTGACATTTTTTCCCTCAAAAAAACAAAAAATATTGCAATTTTTTTGAACGGATAAGGTGAAAGAAGTTGACAAGTGATCAATGTTTGCAGTTTTAAAACATTTTCAATGTTACTGTGTTAAGTTTATAAAAATACACAACCCAGTGAATCATTTGCAACAAACATTCTGAGCATTGAGAGTTACACAGACTGATCAGCCTTGTTTAAACGTTACACATTGACTTAATAAACCTAACATGGACATTGGTTTAAGCTGTTGCAGATGTTATCTCAACTCATTCTATTCATCTACTTTGATAATAAGGTGAGAGGGTGTGTTGTGTTCAATTTACAAGGGTCGCATAATTCTATTCTGACAGAAAATATTTGAGAACGACAACATTAAGAGGTAGGCGTGTCTAGCAGAAAACAAACCATATCGGTCGGGTGTTTACTCCGTGTAAAAGCCAAATGAACGCGATTCGTGTGGTGGAATTTTCATCAATCTGCTGGGGAGCAATCTGAACGTATTGTTGCATAAACAAAACTCAGCATATCTTTGAAAAAGTTTGTGATTGAACTCATCAGATGATTCGGTTGCACCCAAGTGGAGACTTTTTTTTCTGTCAATTAAAATATGTACGTGATAAAAAACAATATCATGAATGTTAAAATAAAATAGCCTTGAAAGTTCAATAATAAGGTCGCTTGAATCGAATTAAGAATGTCTAAGAGTACTTCAACGCCCATCAAGAATACGAAACTAACTTTACACTTCACTCAACTCAGATGTCACAAAGTCATCAAAGCTCACATTTAAGCATTCACACAAAGATCCAACATTTGGGACAAGGATGAAGTGACAGAAGAAATGTCAAAATATAATAAATCTATCTGTGGCAGCAGAGAGGAAAGTTATGTACACATTTCTCTTTTGCATCGCATTGCACATAACTGTGGTGCATTCAAAGACTCTAGGTTAAAGTTAGAAACAGAGGTGTCAGTAGTTTTTAAATACAGGGGGTACATAACCACCAGGAGATGGGCTGCTAATATAATAATAATAATAATAATAATAACTAGAAAATTTGATGGGCCTGCTATCTGTGCCCTGGACCTCTGGCCGGGGGTCGCCGGAAGCCGCCGTACTGTGAAGATGGTGCCGAGTGTCCGAATCCGTCAGTTTTAGGTGTAACTATACAAAACATATGTGGGTTCGTTGGCCGATTCGTCTTGTATTAGACGTAATACAAACGTGCAGAACAATAAAAAGAATAATAATAATAATAATAATAATAAAGTTTGAAGTATGAGCAATAATAAATTGGGTGCTGGCATTGCTGCAGGCCCATAATAATAATAATAATAATGATGTAGTATTATGATTCATATTATCTATTGATGATAATTCTACGTGATACATATCAGGGGTGTCAATGTTTGTTTTCAGTTATGGCTGCCTCAGAGGGTGGTTTGTAACAGTAAATAATGTATAATCGGCTCATGATATTATTGCACAATTGGCAATATGCATTTGATTATATTTTCTTTACGTAAAAATCGATTGTTTTGAAACTTTAAGTCAGGGTTGCAAGCTCATATGTAATATTTGTATTTGAGCAAAACAATTTTTGGAATACAGATGTGTAAAAGCTAAAAAAAAAACAAAAAACGTGCAATTGCATGCAGTTCTTGTAATTTTTCTATCGAAATTGAAAGAAGGAATATATTTAGTAAGAAAGGTGAAGCGCTTTAATTACTGTTTATCATTTCCAAGCGTTGGCGGGTCACCTAAAACAAAGTGGCGGGCCAGATCTGGCCCCCAAGCCTTGAGTTTGAGGCTTGTGGGTTATATGATTATTCAAAATGATATTCAGGCCACTTTAATTTGAATTAGTGGGCAAAAAAAACTCTTTATGGTTTTAATCCAAACCGAATTATTTAGGGCGTTTTTCGAAATAAATTCTAGATATGTTAATCACATCTCTAAAAAGTCAAAAACTGGCTTCAACCAAATCCACGGAATAGTGAGTTCAAACATATCAAGTGTGTGTGGGTTTAGGTTGGGGGGCCCTTCAAGAGTCTCGTGTTTGGGGCCCAGAACCTGCTCAGTGGCCTTGTGGTTAGAGTGTCCGCCCTGAGACTGGGAGGTTGTGAGTTCAAACCCCGGCTGAGTCATACCGAAGACTACAAAAAATGGAACCCATTGCCTCCCTCACTCAGCATCAAGCGTTGGAATTGGGGGTTAAATCACCAAAATGATTCCAGAGCGCAGCCACCGCTGCTGCTCACTGCTCCCCTCACCTCCCAGGTGGTGGAACAAGGGGATGGGTCAAATGCAGAGGGTAATTTCACCACACCTAGTGTGTGTGTGACTATCAGTGGTACTTTAACTTTGATTCCTGTTTATCATTTCCAAGCGTCCGCAGGTCACCTAAAACAAAGGCCCCCAAGCCTTGAGCTGGACACCTCTGGTGATTAATCGAAATTATATTCAGTCCACTTTATTTTGAATTTGTTGGGGAAAAAAAAACAATTTCGGGTTTTAAACAAAACCAAATTATTTATGGCGTTTTTCTAAATAAATTCTAGAAATGTTAATTACATTTAAAAAGTCAAACACTATCATTAAGGTTTTTACATGTGTTTTAAGAAGCTGGTTTCAACCAAATCCATGCAATAGTGAGTTCAAACATATCAAATTACCATGAATTGATAACGTGGACCCCGACTTAAACAAGTTGAAAAACTTATTAGGGTGTTACCATTTAGTGGTCTATTGTACAGAATATGTACTGTACTTTGTAAACTGTACTGTTTCATATCATGTATTCTCTTCCTTTGCAATCTAATAATAAAAGTTTCAATCAATCAAGTGTGTCTGGGTTTAGGGTGGGATGGGTGGCCCTTTAAGAGTCTTGTGTATGGGGCCCAGAATTTGGTGGGTTTAGGGTGGGATGGGGGGCCCTTCAAAAGTCTTGTGTATGGGGCCCCAAATTTGGTGGGTTTAGGGTGGAATGGGTGGCCCTTCAAGAGTCTTGTGTATGGGGCCCAGAATTTTGTGGGTTTAGGGTGGGATGTGGGGCCCTTCAAGAGTCTTGTGTATGGGGCCCAGAATTTGGTGGGTTTAGGGTGGGATGGGAGGCCCTTCAAAAGTCTTGTGTATGGGGCCCAGAATTTGGTGGGTTTAGGGTGGGATGGGTGGCCCTTCAAGAGTCTTGTGTATGGGTCCCAGAATTTGGTGGGTTTAGGGTGGGATGTGGGGCCCTTCAAGAGTCTTGTGTATGGGGCCCAGAATTTGGTGGGTTTAGGGTGGGATGGGGGGCCCTTCAAGAGTCTTGTGTTTGGGGCCCAGAATTTGGTGGGTTTAGGGTGGGATGGGGGGCCCTTCAAGAGTCTTGTGTATGGGGCCCAGAATTTGGTGGGTTTAGGGTGGGATGGGGGGGCCTTCAAGAGTCTTGTGTATGGGGCCCAGAATTTGGTGGGTTTATGGTGGGATGGGGGGGCCTTCAAGAGTCTTGTGAATGGGGCCCCGAATTTGGTGGGTTTATGGTGGGATGGGGGGCCCTTCAAGAGTCTTGTGTATGGGGCCCAGAATTTGGTGGGTTTAGGGTGGGATGGGGGGCCCTTCAAGAGTCTTGTGAATGGGGCCCCGAATTTGGTGGGTTTATGGTGGGATGGGGGGCCCTTCAAGAGTCTTGTGTATGGGGCCCAGAATTTGGTGGGTTTAGGGTGGGATGGGGGGCCCTTCAAAAGTTTTGTGTATGGGGCCCAGAATGTGTTGGGTTTAGGGTGGGATGGGGGTCCCTTCAAGAGTCTTGTGTATGGGGCCCAGAATTTGGTGGGTTTAGGGTGGGATGGGGGGCCCTTCAAGAGTCTTGTGTATGGGGCCCAGAATTTGGTGCTATGCGCCCCTGGCTGCATTGGTTAGAGTGTCCGCCCTGAGACTGGGAGGTTGTGAGTTCAAACCCCGGCCGAGTCATACCGAAGACTACAAAAAATGGGACCCGTTGCCTTCCTGCTTGGCACTCAGCATCAAGCGTTGGAATTGGGGGGTGAAATCACCAAATGATTCCCGAGCGTGGACCCTGCTGCTGCTCACTGCTCCCCTCACCTCCCAGGGACTGGAACCAGGGGATGGGTCAAATGCAGAAGGTAATTTCACCACACCTGGTGTGTGTGTGTGACTATCAGTGGTACTTTAACTTTAACTTTAATTACTGTTTATCATTTCCTAGCGTTCGCGGGTCACCTAAAACAAAGCTTGGGGGCCAGATCTGGCCCCCAAGCTTTGAGTTGGACACCTGAGGGTTATATGATTAATCAAAATGATATTTAGGCCACTTTAATTTGAATTTTTTGGGTTTAGGGTGGGATGGGGGGCCCTTTAAGAGTATTGTGTATGGGGCCCAGAATTTGGTTGCATAATTCACAAATATTAATGAAATGCTGCTGACTTACCAGCTCGTCCAGGTTTCTCATGTCGCATAAAACTCTCTTCTGAGGCCAGACAAAAGGTTCTGGTTCCGGCTCGTCCTCCACGCTGTGGCAGCTCTCCTTGCGGCTGAAACCCCTGCTGGACGGGCTCTGCTCCTCCGGCACATCCTGGTCTACCTGGTCCTGCTGCACCCGGCTCATCTGCAGGCTGCCCTGGTGGTCTCGGATCTCCTCCTCGATCTCCTCCTCTAGTTGGATCAGCATGGGGGCCAGCATGCCGAACTTGGACCCCCGCCGGGCCACCTCCAGCAGGCAGAGGACGAAGTTCTTCTCGTTGCATTTCTCCACCAGGTCGTTGGTCTCGAACATGAGGACGTCTTTGATCCGCAGCTCCTGCCTGCACCAGCTGATGAAGTTGGACACGTTGTCCCGGGCCAGGAAGGAGCCCGGGCTGACGTTGCGAGACTGGAAGACCACGTCTTTGCGGGGCAGCTTCATGGACTGGGCCGCCTCCGGGTACTCCAGCTGGAAGTCCTGGGCGGCCCGGTTGACGTTGTTGGCGTGCCGGCACAAGCCGCAGCCGGTCTCCAGACCATCCATGAAGGTGTCCGCGGTCAGGTCCAGGTCGTAGAGGGTGTTGAGCCATTCCGCCAGGTCCTCCTTCATGGCGTACAGGTACTCCTCGCTGGACTTAAAAGGCCGGATGCTCTTGGAGGCGGCGGATTGGATGTTGCTCTGATCGGCCATATTGTCAAATTATGTATCGATACTCGATTCCGGATTGTCTCATTGCGCAACCGCGCCGCAAATCCTCATCTGTAAAAGCGAGCGTGCCGGGGACGCACCCATGCCGGTGTGCGGGGAGTGCAGGCCGGGCTGCTTCGTGCCGCTGTCACGGTCATGGCGGGATGCTGAGTGGACCGACCGAACCGACGGATCCAGCCCAAGTGGGCGCCCTCAAACCTCCACGTCTTGGGGAGGGGAAAAAAAAGAAAAAACCGAGTTGTCTCCTTTTTGGACTTCGAAATATCACGACCGCTGAGCGGCACCGAGCCCACGCAGGACGCCACGCAGAGACTCAGCGCATGTCGCGCCGCCTCCTGCGCTCAATATGTTGACCTGCTGCGGCTTAAAGCAGCGGAGCGACGCGGTGGCACATCCCATTATGTGGATCAACTGTGGAGGAGGAAGAAGGAGGAGGAGGAGGAGGAGGAGGAGGAGGAGGAGGAGGAGGAGGAGAAGTTAACCCCATCGTCACCGAGCCGAACTTAACGTGACGGTGTGGAGCAGGAGTTGGCAAGCCAACGTGTTGAAAGAGCCATATTGGACCACAACCACAAGTACAAAAAAAGTAATCGGTCTAGAGCCACAAAAAATGTAAATACTGTATATACAGTCGCGATCAAAAGTTGACATACACTTGTAAAGAACATGATGTCATGGCTGTCTTGAGTTTACAATAATTTCTACAACTCTTGGTTTTTGGTGATAGAGTGATTGGAGCACATACTTGTTGGTCACAAAAAACATTCATGAAGTTTGGTTCTTTTATGAATTTATTAAGGGTCTATTGAAAATGTGAGCAAATCTGCTGGGTCAAAAGTATACATACAGCAATGTTAATATTTGGTTACATGTCCCTTGGCAAGTTTCACTGCAATAAGGCGCTTTTGGTAGCCATCCACAAGCTTCTGCTTGAATGTTTGACCACTCCTCTTGACAAATTTGGTGCAGTTCAGCTAAATGTGTTGGTTTTCTGGCATGGACTTGTTTCTTCAGCATTGTCCACACGTTTAAATCAGGACTTTGTGAAGGCCATTCTAAAAACCTTAATTGTAGCCTGATTTAGCCATTCTTTTACCACTGTTGACGTGTGTTTGGGGTCATTGTCCTGTTGGAACACCCAACTGCGCCCAAGACCCAACCTCAGGGCTGATGATTTTAAGTTGACCTGAAGAATTTGGAGGTAATCCTCATTTTTCATTGTCCCATTTAAAGCACCAGTTCCATTGGCAGCAAAACGGGCCCAGAGCATAATACTACCACCACCATGCTTGACGATAGGCTTGGTGTTCCTGGGATTAAAGGCCTCACCTTTTCTCCTCCAAATATATTGCTGGGTATTGTAGCCAAGCAGCTCAATTTCATCTGACCACAGAACTTTCCTCCAGAAGGTCTTATCTTTGTCCATGTGATGTCAGATGAAACAAAAATTTAGCTGGTTGGCCACAATACCCAGTAATATGTTTGGAGGAGAAAAGGTGAGGCCTTTGATCCCGGGAACACCATCCTACTGTCAAGCATGGTGGTGGTAGTATTATGCTCTGGGCCTCTTTTGCTGCCAATGGAACTGTTGCTTTAAATGGCACAATGAAAAAGGAGGATTACTTCCAAATTCTTTAGGACAACCTAAAATCATCAGCGCGGAGGTTAGGTCTTGGGCGTAGTTGGGTGTTCCAACAGGACAATGACCCCAAACACACGTCAAAAGTGGTAAAGGAATGGCTAAAATAGGCTACAATTAAGGTTTTAGAATGGCCTTCCCAAAAATAATCCGGATTGCTAAAGACGCAAAGTTCAAAAGCCAGCATCTGTGATGGTATAGGGATGTATTAGTGCCCAAGGCATGGCTAACTTACACATCTGTGAAGGCACCATTAATGCTGAATGGTTTTGGAGCAACATATGTTGCCATCCAAGCAACGTTATCATGGACGCCCCTGCTTATTTCAGCAAGACAATGCCATGCCACATTCTGCACGTGTTACAACAGCGTGGCTTTGTAGTAAAAGAGTGCGGGTACTACACTGGCCAGCCTGTAGTCCAGACCTGTCTCCCATTGAAAATGTGTGGCGCATTATGAAGCCTAAAATAATATGTTAAACAACTTAAGCTGTACATCAAGCAGGAATGGGAAATAGTTCCGCCTGAAAAGCTTCAAAAATTGGTCTCCTCAGTTCCCAAAGGTTTACTGAATGTTGTTACAAAGGAAAGGCCATGTAACACAGTGGTAAAAATGCCCCTGTGCCAACTTTTTTGCAATGTGTTGTTGCCATTAAATTCCAAGTTAATGATTATTTGCAGTTTCTCAGTTCGAACAATAAATATTTTGTCTTTGCAGTCTATTCAATTGAATATAAGTTGAAAAGGATTTGCAAATCATTGTATTCTGTTTTTATTTACGAATTACACAACATGCCAACTTCACTGGTTTTGGGTCTTGATCACAAGTGCCTAAAAAGCGCTGCACAAACAAGGAAAGCTCCTGATCTAAACCCAAAAGACCCCAGCTGGAGAAAAAGAAGAAACTTTTCAAGAAGGGGCCCCAGATGTAGGGGGCCCCCTTCATCTGATGCAGAAGCTGCAATGGATACCGAGTGGGTATAATAACTGAATTGTGAAATTAATAGACAATGTGGCAGTACAGTCCATCGGGAAGCCAACTGATAATGTGTCAAACTCAAGGCCCGGGGGCCAGATCTGGCTCTCCACATCGTCATATGTGGCCTGCATCAATAAAGTACTTCATCTTTCTTTCCAAACATGTTCGTTCTTTCAATTTTGACAGAAAAATTGCATGTCTTATGACTTGAGAATTATCTGACCATGCGAAAAAACATTTTTAAAGCAGGGGTGTCCAAAGTGCGGCCCGCAGCTCAAGTTTTGTGGGCCCACAGCATATTTTTGAATCAAAAAAACCAGGAAGAATGTTTTTTTAAAAAAAGCTAAATTGTGTGATGTAATGAGAAAAAAACTGACAATTTGATGCTAATAACTCCAAACCTTTTCCACCAAAAGGTCGCATACTGTAAGTCTGTGGGGGCCATTTTGAAATGGTTTTATTTTGTTAATAATAAACAAAATAAAGATAAAAAACCAGACATAATATATATTGAAAGACAAAGGTTAGGGTCAGCTTTGTGTTATGACAAAGTGTATTATTAGTTATTAGTATCAACATTTCTGCTCTTTTACCCCTGTAATAATTAACAATAGTGGACTTTGTCACCTATGACACAAAGCTAACACTTAGTTTTTTTCTTTAAATGTATAGGTAATGTCTCTTTTTTAGCATTGCTTTTTACAAAATAAAACTATATCAAAATGGCCCCTGCATACTTTGACTTTTTAGCATGCGGCTATTGGTGAAAAAGTTTGGACACCCCTATATTAACATATAATCCCAACATTTTCTTTTTCTAATAAAATGCTTGTTCCCCTGACTTACGATTTTAAAAGGTATCCATCAATTTGTAAAAAAAAAGACTAATAATCAAATGCATAGGGAATTGTGTAATTATATCATGAGGAGATTATACATTTAGTTACAAGCGGCCCTCGGAGAGCAGCCATTACTGCGGCTGCTCTCCAGGCTGAGTCAGGTCACCTACACAGAGGCGTCCACAGCTGTGCATGGAAGAGTGCTCCACCCCGGGTCACAACTTGGGTCAGCTACATCATTCAAACTGGTACCTCTCCAAAAATGATCCGGAGCCACCTTATTGCCTAATTATTTAAAACATAAACTTGCGTATCTTCCTGATATACGTCCCACCGGGAACTCGATGCCAGTTTATAGGGCTATCACGCCAAATGGGACTTTCTAAATATCTAGGAACTTTGGTGTTATATTCTTATCAGTGACAAAGCAGGAAGAGGCTAGGATGCGCAAAATTTAATATGAAGCGCCCTGACATTCATTATTTGACATTCTGCACGCGTACATCTCCTATGCTGTTCATAATCACTATGGGCGTATGAACCTGGTGAAGAGGCAGCCATGAAAGCAACACTACTGAGGGACTGCTGAGGCAATAAATGTAGAGAAAGATGGGAGGAGATGGTGAGAGGAATTGACTTCACTCGGTCCAGCAGGAAGGCTTGGAAGACCTTTACCCGTCTTACAGGTAGAAGCTCCAGACATTCTCAATGCCGGGTGACAGCCAACTTGCTAGCTGCACAGCTCCTTACAAATGGCTGCCTCAAGGATGTCAACAAGGATCACACCGGATCCATCAAGCAAGAAATGGCAAACACCAGGAGTTGATGGCCATATATCAGTACCATTCTCAGCTGAAGACCTCACTAACTTCATCACCCAACTAAAGAGTGGAAAAGGCCCAAAGCCCTGACAACATCCCACCTGAGTTTCTTATACACTGCGGCCAGACATGTCTGGACTGGCTCCAGGTGTTCTACTCCTCCTGTCTCATTCGTCAGTCGATACCCAAGATCTGGCGGAAGGCTACCGTCATTGCTCTGCCAAAACCAAACAAACCCACAGCCGACCCAAATAATTACGGCTCTTTTTCACTCCTCTGTGTACCCTTCAAGCGCCTCGAAAAACTCCATCTTGCTCGGTTGGAACTAGTTGTGGACCTCCAACTTCCTGACACCCATTAAGCAAGCTTCTGTCGCGGACGCAGCACTGAACAACACATTGTGAAGCTTTCAAATGATATTGAAGTCACTTCTGAAAAAGGATGAAAAGCGGGCATCATCTTAGTGGTCCTTACCACAGCCTATGACACAGTGTGGCACAAGGGTCTGATTCTGAAACTCCTCCGGATCATCCCTAATTGCAACCTAGTGCGATTCATCGCCAACCTCCTCGCGAATCGCAGTTTCATACTTAAGACAAGCGATGGACAGTCAAGTCGCCCAAGACGCCTCAGAAATGGAGTTCCCCAAGGATCAGTACTGACCCCTATGTTATTTAATAATTACATTAGTGACCTGCCATGCACAACATCTCTGCAGTACAGATATGCCGCCGACCTCGCTCTTCTTCTCTCTGACAGATGCTGGTCGAAAGTAGAAGACGTGCTTTCGGCAGACATGGCACTGGTAGAAGCCTATCTCAAGACCAGGAGACTGAAGCTGAGCATTTGCAAAAACCACCACTACAGTTTTCCACCTCATCAACAAGGAAGCTCGGCGCCAGCTTACAGTCAACCTTAACAGGACACCTCTGCCCTATAACCCTAATCCAACATACCTTGGGGTAAAACTGGATAGGCATCTGACCTTTAGGCAACATCTTGAATCTCTTCGTGCCAAAGTGTTATATAGGAACAACCTTCTTCGTCGTCTGGCAGGCTCATCCTGGGGAGCCAATACGTCCACCCTTCGCACTGGCCCGAGTCTACAGTGCCGCAGAATATGCCGCTCCAGCATGGTGCCGAAGTGTACACACTAAAAAAACTGGACACATCACTCAACGACACCTTGAGAATGATCACTGGCTGCCTACGAAACCACCCCATTTAAATTCCTGCCAGTGTCTTTGCAGAGAGGACTACTCACAGAAACTGGTGAACAAGGCCTTGCTGCACGTGGACCATCCCCTACACAACCTTGTTCAGAACTCTCAACTTCTCGCCGCACTTTCTCCAGCAACTCTTCACGGCTCCAATATCAACATCTTTGACAGATGGAGAACTGGCTGGCGGGAGACCCCACGGCCCACTCAATTTACAGTATGCCGTACCACTTCATTGCCACCACGTGCAAACCTGCCTCGCAGAAAATGGGTAACTCTAAATCGGCTATGAACATGAGTCGGCCATTTCCACTTCGACATGTACCACTGGGGGCTGCGCCAATCAGCAGCCAGCATATAAGGCCACACTAAGCATACTGCACACCACGTACTCCACGAGTGCCACACCCGACGCCCACCTGAGAACACCCTCCTTGACCCTGACACAGTGAACTGGCTGCAAGGCCTGTACCAAACTGCATAGCTGCCTCATACGCAAGAAGAAGAAGAAGAAGAAGGTTTGGCGTATGGGAAACTAAATCATGACCCGTTGTCCTTTATGGAAGAAAAAAAAACTTTCCATGATACATGCTAACATTAACATGTTAACTTTTTAAGACAATTTTTCAGCCGTACACCTCATTTTTATACCTTGTCATGCGGCACATTTTAACTGCTATCATGCTACAAAGGGAGTGTTTGCAACTCGCTCAGTTACATTTTTTTAAACCAAAATAATATAATAACAACACCGCCTGCAAGCTTGTTACCAAAGCCCCCCTCCCTATAGGCAAATTGCACTCTATTTAACTGGTGGCCCGGGGGCCAAATCCACAAGACCCACAAGTTCAGTTACAAAAAACTTAAAAAAGAATAACATTTTTGCAGCAGATTCCATAAAACATTTGCTCTAAATATGCGCATACAGTGGGTCTGGGTTACTTTTTGCCTCATTCCTCACTTTAAGCGTGAGTGAAGAATGTGTGAAGAATGCACTTCCGACCTGATAAGTCCCAAAGCAAAAGAGATGATACAGTATTATCTGCTCATAGATGCTACAGAGTGGTTGTTTGAGCACACTGCAGCTAGTCCTGGATAGTACCACTTCTTAATGCTTCAGTCACGCGCAGGATTCTCACAGGAATGAGGCAAAAGTACACCCTTACCTACTGTACCTCAGTGAATTACATTCTACGCATGTTCTGCCTGAGTATGTTTGGCCTTTATTGCTGCTAAATAGATGTTCTGGGATCAAATCCCAGCTGGACATTGACAAGGAACTTTATGTCTAAATTATGCTCAATTTGTTATTTTGCACCAAAAAAAAGTTATTGAACTATTTATTTATCATAATTTTTTTTTAGTACAAAACATGCATCAAATTGAAATCAAGTTTGATTAGTACTTTATTATTTTTTAAAAATCTAAAACAAAACATAAGTTAACCACTAATTTTCAAGCTTTTTAAAACCCTGTTTTAACAATCTCACATATTTAGAAATAAGTTCACAGGTAAATTAAATGTCGGGTTTTAAAAGTTTATGTTTTAGCATTCTCAAAAGTGCAAAAAGAAGTCCATACATCCATTTTCTACCGCTTGTCCCTTTCGGGGTTGCGGGGGGGTCCCAGAGCCTATCTCAGCTGCATTCGGGCGGAAGGCAGGGTACACCCTGGACAAGTCGCCACCTCATCGCAGGGCCAACACAGATAAAGTTAACCACTAATTTAAATGTGTGTTTATAAACATTCTTTTAACATTCTCACAAGTGAAAAAAAGAAGTAAGCTATTAATTTAAATGTATTTTAAACACTGTTTTATCCCCATTAGTGCTAAAATAAGTAAATCATTCATTTCAAAGATTTTTAAAACCTTCTTCTCACAAGGGTAAAAATAGGTTAAGTAATCATTTTAAATATTTTTAAAACCTGGTTTTAACAGTCTCACAAGTCTTAAAATAAGTTAACCACTAATTCAAAAATGTTTTTAAACACTGTTTTGTCTCACCATTGTAAAAAGAAATTAACCACTAGCTTGAATGTATTTTTAAAGCCTTGTTTTAACATTTGACAAGTGTAAAAACAAGTTAACCACTAACTTAAAAGGGTTTTTAACACTAATGTATTAACTTTCTCACTAGTGTAAAAATAAGTTAACCTATAATTTAAAAGTGTTATGAATACTAATGTTTTAACTGTCTCACTAGTGTAAGAACAAATTAACCACTAATTTAAAGGTGTTTTAAACACTCGTACAAAAAAGTTAACCAGTAATTAATTTTTTTTTGAAATTGGTTTTAACGGTCTCAAAAATAAGTCAACCAGTCATGTAAATGTCTGGTTAACTTATTTTTGAGACTGTTAAAACTGTTTTAACAGTCTCACTGATGTAAAACAAGTTAACCTCTCATTCAAAAAACTATTTTAAACCCTGTCCTAACTGAGTCACAAGTGTTAGAATATGTTAACCGCTAATTTACATTTTTAAAACTGTTTTGTCTCACCAGTGTAATACGAAGTTAACCACTAATTATTAAATATGTTTAAACTCTTGAAATTTTTTTATTCAAACGGGGATAGCAGATCCATTCTATGTGTCATACTTGATAATTTCGCGATATTGCCATATTTTTGCTGAAATGATTTAGTAGAGAACATCGACGATAAAGTTTTGGTCGCTGATAAAAAAGCCTTGCCTGTACCGGAAATAGCGTGACGTCGCAGGTTGAAGGGCTCCTCACATTTCCCCATTGTTTACAATGCAGCGAGAGCGATGCGGACCGAGAAAGTGACGATTACCCCATTAATTTGAGCCAGGATGAAAGATTCGTGGATAAGGAACGTGAGAGTGAAGGACTAGCAATGATGGCAAACTTTAATGCCATAGACTCTAAAACTCTAGTGGAAACGGTGACAGCTCTAAAGTCATCCACCTGCTGCCTTGATGTTTTACCTACCAACTTCTTTAAGAATGTTTTTGACTGCCTATCAACAGACATCTTGCAAATAGTTAATAATTCTATTAAATCGGGCAATTTCCCGAAGGCTTTCAAAACTGCAGTCATTAAACCTCTTCTAAAAAAGCAGAGCCTAGATGCCTCTGTTATCAACAACTACAGACCAATTTCAAATCTACCATTCATAAGTAAAATAATTGAGAAAGTTGTCCTCCAACAACTAAATCACTTCTTGGCTTCTACTGGCTGCCACAACAACTTCCAGTCAGGATTTCGACCTCTTCATAGCACAGAGACGGCCCTTCTTAAAGTTATAAATGACATCCGTCTAAACACAGACTCTGGCAAAACTTCAGTATTAATGCTTTTGGACCTCAGTGCTGCATTTGACACTGTCGACCACTCAATACTTTTGGACAGGTTGGAAAACTGGGTGGGGATCTCAGGCACAGTTTTAAGCTGGTTCAAGTCATATCTACAAGATAGGAACTATTTTGTTTCCATTGGTGACTTTGTATCAGAACCAACCAACGTAACGTGTGGAGTCCCCCAAGGTTCAATCTTGGGGCCGACTTTATTTAACATCTATATGCTCCCACTAGGACAAATCATGCAAAATAATAACATTGACCATCATTGCTATGCCGATGACACCCAAATCTATGTAGCGCTATCACCAAATGACTATCGCCCCATAGATCTTCTGTGCCAGTGCATTGAGCAAGTCAAACACTGGATGTGCCAAAATTTCCTACAACTAAATGAAGATAAAACTGAGATAATTGTTTTTGGTGCTAAAAAAGAAAGGTTTAAAGTCATCCAACACCTTCAATCACTGTCCCTGAAAACCTCAAATAAAGCCAGAAATCTTGGGGTTATTTTAGATTCTGATTTACATTTCGACAGTCACATCAAATCAGTAACAAAATCGGCCTACTATCACCTCAAAAATGTAAAAAGACTTAGAGGGCTCATGTCAGCTCAAGACTTAGAAAAACTTGTACATGCCTTTATTACCAGTAGGCTAGACTATTGTAATGGTCTTCTTGCAGGTCTTCCCAAAAAAACTGTCAGGCAGCTACAGCTTGTTCAGAACGCTGCTGCTAGAGTTCTAACAAAGACCAAAAAATGTGAGCACATTACACCAATTCTTAAATCCTTACATTGGCTCCCTGTACATCAGAGAATAGATTTCAAAATCCTCCTGCTCACATATAAATCACTACATGGTCTAGGGCCGAAGTATATCACTGATATGCTCCCACTATATACGCCCTCTAGATCACTAAGATCTTCTGAGACCAATCTGTTAGCGGTTCCAAGAGTAAACTCAAATCAAGGGAGATCATCATTCAGTCACTATGCAACACATAGCTGGAATAAACTTCCTGAAGATGTCAGACTCTCCCCAACTCTCACTACTTTTAAAACTAGACTGCAGACTTTTATGTTCACCTTAGCTTTCAGCTAAATCTTTTAATCTTTTAACTTTTAACGTCTGCACTGTTTTTATTTTTATTGTCTGCATTTTAATTTTGCTTTTATTTTTTTTCATTTCACTTTGTTGTCTGTGAAGCACTTTGAGTCTGCCTTGTGTATGAAAAGCGCTATACAAATAAAGTTGCCTTGCCTTGCCTTGCCTAGAGTGCAGTGCAGGACGTATCTTTTTTCGCTCTGACCGTAACTTAGGTACAAGGGCTAATTGGATTCCACACTTTCTCCTTTTTCTATTGTGGATCACAGATTTGTATTTTAAACCACCTCGGATACTATATCCTCTTGAAAATGAGAGTCGAGATCGCGAAATGGACAGTCACAGTGACTTTTATCTCCACGATAATATATCGGCGAAGCTCTTTGGCTACGGAACTAGCGTGATAGCATCAGGCTTAAATGCAGATAGAATAAATAAACCCCTGACTGGAAGGATAGACAGAAAATTAACAATACTATTAAACGATGGACATGTAACTACACGGTTAATGCTTTCCAGCTTGGCGAAGCTTAACAATGCTGTTGCTAACGACGCCATTGAAGCTAACTTAGCAACGGGACCTCACAGAGCTAACATGATAGCATCAGGCTTAAATGCAGATAGAAACAAAAGAAATAAACCCCTGACTGGAAGGATAGACAGAAAATCAACAATACTATTAAACCATGGACATGTAACTACACGTTTAATGCTTTCCAGCCTGGCGAAGCTTAACAATGCTGTTGCTAACGATGCCATTGAAGCTAACTTAGCTACGGGACCTCGTCAAAGCTATGATAAAAACATTAGTGCTCCACCTACGCCAGCCCTCATCTGCTCATCAACACCTGTGCTCACCTGCGTTCCAGCAATCGACGGAGCGACGAAGGACTTCACCCGATCATAGATGCGGTCGGCGGCTAGCATCGGATAGCGCGTCTGCTATCCATCTCAAAGTCCTCCTGGTTGTGTTGCTGTAGTCCGCCGCTAATACACCGATCCCACCTACAGCTTTCTTCTTTGCAGTCTTCATTGTTCATTAAACAAATTGCAAATGATTCACCAACACAGATGTCCAGAATACTGTGGAATTTTGCGATCAAAACAGAGCTTTTTGTATTGGATCCAATGGGGTCCGAATACTTCCGTTTCAACCATTGACGTCACGCGCATACGTCATCATACATAGACGTTTTCAACCGGAAGTTTCGCAGGAAATTTAAAATTGCACTTTATAAGTTAACTCGGCCGTATTGGCATGTGTTGCAATGTTAAGATTTCATCATTGATATATAAACTATCAGACTGCGTGGTCGGTAGTAGTGGGTTTCAGTAGGCCATTAATCACTAATGTTTTAACTGTCTCACAAGTGTTAAAACAAGTTAACCATACATTTAAATGTGTTCTTAAAGTGTTACAATAAACCACTAATTAAAATTTGTTTTAAACACTGTTTTAACTGTCTGACTAGTATAAAAAATATGTTAACCACTATTTTTTTTAAAATCCTGTTTTAACTGTCTTACAAGTGTAAAAACAAGTTACAACTAATTGAAAAGTGTTGTTAATATGTTCCGCCCATGTGCAGCTGGGATAGGCTCCAGCACCCCCTGCAACCCCGAAAGAGACAAGTGGTAGAAAATGGATGGATGGACTAATTTTACAGTTTTTTTTCAACCTTATTTTAACACAAGTGTTAAAAAAAAAGTTAACCGCTAATTTAAATGTGTTTTAAACACTGTTTTGTCTCACCAGTGTAAAAAGAAGTTAACTACTAATTTTAAAGTTTTTTTAAAATTCTTTTTTAACACTCTCACAAATGTAAAAACAAGTTAACCCCTAATTTAAAAGTGTTTTAAACACAAATGGTTTAACAGTCTCACAGTGTAAAAACAAGCTAACCACTAATTTAAAAGTGTTTATTAAACACTAATATGTTAACTGTCTCAGTAATGTAAAAACAAGTTAACCACAAATTTAAAAGTGCTTTTAACGACTAATTTAAAGTTTTTAAAACCCTTTTGTAACTTAATACTTTACCTAACTTAAAATGTGTCACTTTCTCACAGGGGTAAAAATGGGTTGACTAATATTTTTTAAGTTTTAAAAAAAAAAACCTTGTTTAACAGTCTCACACGTGTAAAAATAAGTTACCACTCATTTAAACGGGTTTTAAACACTAATGTTTTAACTGTTCCTTTAGTATAAAAATAAGGAAACCATAAAATTAAAGTGTTTTAAATTCCTGTTCTCACAAGTGTTAGAATAAGCTAACCACTAATTTAAATGTGTTTTTAAACACTGTCTTGTCTCACCAGTGTAAAAAGAAGTTAACCCCTAATTAAAAAGTTTTTTAAAACCTCTCATAAGTGTAAAAACAAGTTACAACTCATTTAAAAGTGTTTTAAACACTAATGTTTTAACTGTTCCATTAGTGTAAAAAAAAGTTGACTACAAATTTAAAAGTGTTTTGAAATCCTGTTTTAAATGTCTCACAAGTGTTACAATAAACCACTAATTTAAATGTGTTTTTAAACACTGTCTTGTCTCACCAGTGTAAAAAGAAGTTAACCCCTAATTAAAAAGTTTTTTAAAACCTCTCATAAGTGTAAAAACAAGTTACAACTCATTTAAAAGTGTTTTAAACACTAATGTTTTAACTGTTCCATTAGTATAAAAAAAAGTTGACTACAAATTTAAAAGTGTTTTGAAATCCTGTTTTAAATGTCTCACAAGTGTTACAATAAACCACTCATTTAAATGTGTTTTTAAACACTCTTTTAACTGTCTGACTAGTTTAAAAATATGTGAACCTGTCATGTCTGTTTATCATGTTTTGTTTTGGCCATGTGTTTGTTTTTTGGACTCTTTTTGGTTCCTGGTTGCACTTCCTGGTTTGTTTGTTTCCATAGCAACTCATTAGTTTTCACCTGTCCTGTCACGCACCTGTTTCACGTTTTGAGTCACACACCTGTTTTCACTGATCATGTCACTATTTAAATCTGTCTTTTTCTGTTGGTCTTCCTGGCGACATCACCTTCTCCACACAAATTTATGCTCTGCACCTGTTTACCATAGTTCTTGTTTCATCTCATGCCAAGTAAGTTTTGATTTAATGTTTATAGTTTTTATGCCCAAGTGCATGTCTTTTGTTTCATAGCCAAGTTTGTTACCTCCTCTGTGAGCGCCTTTTGTTTATTCCTTTTTATTGTCCTTATATTAAATTATGTACTCACCTCCAAGCCGTGTCCAGTCAAGTTGCTTTGCACCTCGGAAAAACAATCCACGCCAAGGACCAAGTCGTGACAGATGTCGCCAGCAATCCGTTTTTCCGCAAGCAACTTGGCGGATGGAGGAAGGAAGGTTGGAAGCGCTAGGTGCCATGGGGGACCGAGATTTGATGTGGGGGCCAAATGGCAAGCTAATTCCGATTAGCTCCATTTGGTCCGAGGATGGCGCTGCGTCACCGCAGTCCCGGAAGCGCCGCTCCAGACAGAGGACGTCAGGGAAGGTGAGCGGACAGAACGCAGCGCTCCTGCAAGCTCCTCCCCCTCCGGGCGGAAATGGGCCGCAGCCTGCCCGGCTTCCCCAGGATGACATCACTGACCAGGATTTTTTTTTTCTGAACTCTTTTTCTTTTGGTCACCCGCCCCCAGCAAAAGACTCTAAGTCCAAGATAGAGCACTATCAAAACATGTTTTTAGAAATAAGAGCATGTCAATCACAGTCACCCAGTTTTCATGCCCCGCCCCCCAGGACTCAAGTCACGCCCATGTCACAAAAAAAATTTTCTCACTCACAAAGTCCCAGGTAGAAAAAGAGAGACTTTTTGGACAGTTTGGAGGGGAGGATTCTGCCCCCCTACCGACCTCCCTCCACCCACCCCAAAAGACGGTTCCAGACCGCGGGGAGCGCGTCTGGGATCCGCTCCTTGAGGGGGGGGCTAGGGCTGGGAATTGTTCAGGTGGGGTGGGTCAGCTTCGTCACGCCAAACCACAGCCACCAGCACGGCCGCCACCACCAGTCTTTCGTCACGCCAAGCCACAGCCACCAGCACGGCCGCCACCACCAGTCTTTCGACCTGCCAAGCCACAGCCTCCAGCTAGGCCACCTCCACCTGCACCACGTCAAGTTCCACCACGCCCAGCTCCACGCCAGGCGCCACCGGTCGCAGCTCCACGCCAAGCACCACCAGTCGCAGCTCCACGCCAGTGCCGCCCGTGGCTTCCCCACGCCGCCAAGTGCCGCCCGTGGCTGCCCCACGCCGCCAAGTGCCGCCCGTGGCTGCCCCACGCCGCCAAGTGCCGCCCGTGGCTGCCCCACGCCGCCAAGTGCCGCCCGTGGCTGCCCCACGCCGCCAAGTGCCGCCCGTGGCTGCCCCACGCCAAGACCCGCCAAGTGACCAAGACCCGCCAAGTGACCAAGACCCGCCAGGTGACCAAGACCCGCCAGGTGACCAAGACCAAGAACCGCCAAGTGACCAAGACCAAGAACCGCCAAGTGACCAAGACCAAGACCCTCCAAGCCCAGACCAAGACCCTCCAAGCCCAGACCCAGACCAAGACACCTCAAGCTCAGACCAAGACCAAGACTCCCCACCCCAAGACAAGGCACCGCCACGCCAAGACCCTCCAAGCAGCCAAGACCAAGCTTCGCCGGCCGAAACGCCAAGCTTCGCCTCCCGAAGCGCCACGCCAAGCTTCGCCGCTCGACACGCCAAGCTTCATCTGCTGCACCCGCACCTGCGTCATCTGCGGCTTCCACTCCTTCAATGACGACGCGCCTGCCTCCTCGTCTGCCATGGTTGTGGCCACTACCTGGTCGTCCGCCACGCCAAGTGCGCCCACCTGATCGTCGACCACGCATGTGGCCCTTCCCGGGTCGCCCACCTCGCCTGTGGCGGCGGCGTTCCACTCGCCGCCGCCACATGACTATGCCTCGGTGGATTCGGGGCCACTTGGCGTGGCGACCCACCGCCATGTCCCCCTCCTGCACTCCCATGACTCTTGATCCTGTTTTTTGTTTTTGGACATCTGGAATCTGTCCGTAAGGGGGGGGGTTCTGTCATGTCTGTTTATCATGTTTTGTTTTGGCCATGTGTTTGTTTTTTGGACTCTTTTTGGTTCCTGGTTGCACTTCCTGGTTTGTTTGTTTCCATAGCAACTCATTAGTTTTCACCTGTCCTGTCACGCACCTGTTTCACGTTTTGAGTCACACCTGTTTTCACTGATCATGTCACTATTTAAATCTGTCTTTTTCTGTTGGTCTTCCTGGCGACATCACCTTCTCCACACAAATTTATGCTCTGCACCTGTTTACCATAGTTCTTGTTTCATCTCATGCCAAGTAAGTTTTGATTTAATGTTTATAGTTTTTATGCCCAAGTGCATGTCTTTTGTTTCATAGCCAAGTTTGTTACCTCCTCTGTGAGCGCCTTTTGTTTATTCCTTTTTATTGTCCTTATATTAAATTATGTACTCACCTCCAAGCCGTGTCCAGTCAAGTTGCTTTGCACCTCGGAAAAACAATCCACGCCAAGGACCAAGTCGTGACAGATGTCGCCAGCAATCCGTTTTTCCGCAAGCAACTTGGCGGATGGAGGAAGGAAGGTGGGAAGCGCTAGGTGCCATGGGGGACCGAGATTTGATGTGGGGGCCAAATGGCAAGCTAATTCCGATTAGCTCCATTTGGTCCGAGGATGGCGCTGCGTCACCGCAGTCCCGGAAGCGCCGCTCCAGACAGAGGACGTCAGGGAAGGTGAGCGGACAGAACGCAGCGCTCCTGCAAGCTCCTCCCCCTCCGGGCGGAAATGGGCCGCAGCCTGCCCGGCTTCCCCAGGATGACATCACTGACCAGGATTTTTTTTTTCTGAACTCTTTTTCTTTTGGTCACCCGCCCCCAGCAAAAGACTCTAAGTCCAAGATAGAGCACTATCAAAACATGTTTTTAGAAATAAGAGCATGTCAATCACAGTCACCCAGTTTTCATGCCCCGCCCCCCAGGACTCAAGTCACGCCCATGTCACAAAAAAAATTTTCTCACTCACAAAGTCCCAGGTAGAAAAAGAGAGACTTTTTGGACAGTTTGGAGGGGAGGATTCTGCCCCCCTACCGACCTCCCTCCACCCACCCCAAAAGACGGTTCCAGACCGCGGGGAGCGCGTCTGGGATCCGCTCCTTGAGGGGGGGGCTAGGGCTGGGAATTGTTCAGGTGGGGTGGGTCAGCTTCGTCACGCCAAACCACAGCCACCAGCACGGCCGCCACCACCAGTCTTTCGTCACGCCAAGCCACAGCCACCAGCACGGCCGCCACCACCAGTCTTTCGACCTGCCAAGCCACAGCCTCCAGCTAGGCCACCTCCACCTGCACCACGTCAAGTTCCACCACGCCCAGCTCCACGCCAGGCGCCACCGGTCGCAGCTCCACGCCAAGCACCACCAGTCGCAGCTCCACGCCAGTGCCGCCCGTGGCTTCCCCACGCCGCCAAGTGCCGCCCGTGGCTGCCCCACGCCGCCAAGTGCCGCCCGTGGCTGCCCCACGCCGCCAAGTGCCGCCCGTGGCTGCCCCACGCCGCCAAGTGCCGCCCGTGGCTGCCCCACGCCGCCAAGTGCCGCCCGTGGCTGCCCCACGCCGCCAAGTGCCGCCCGTGGCTGCCCCACGCCAAGACCCGCCAAGTGACCAAGACCCGCCAGGTGACCAAGACCCGCCAGGTGACCAAGACCAAGAACCGCCAAGTGACCAAGACCAAGAACCGCCAAGTGACCAAGACCAAGACCCTCCAAGCCCAGACCAAGACCCTCCAAGCCCAGACCCAGACCAAGACACCTCAAGCTCAGACCAAGACCAAGACTCCCCACCCCAAGACAAGGCACCGCCACGCCAAGACCCTCCAAGCAGCCAAGACCAAGCTTCGCCGGCCGAAACGCCAAGCTTCGCCTCCCGAAGCGCCACGCCAAGCTTCGCCGCTCGACACGCCAAGCTTCATCTGCTGCACCCGCACCTGCGTCATCTGCGGCTTCCACTCCTTCAATGACGACGCGCCTGCCTCCTCGTCTGCCATGGTTGTGGCCACTACCTGGTCGTCCGCCACGCCAAGTGCGCCCACCTGATCGTCGACCACGCATGTGGCCCTTCCCGGGTCGCCCACCTCGCCTGTGGCGGCGGCGTTCCACTCGCCGCCGCCACATGACTATGCCTCGGTGGATTCGGGGCCACTTGGCGTGGCGACCCACCGCCATGTCCCCCTCCTGCACTCCCATGACTCTTGATCCTGTTTTTTGTTTTTGGACATCTGGAATCTGTCCGTAAGGGGGGGGGTTCTGTCATGTCTGTTTATCATGTTTTGTTTTGGCCATGTGTTTGTTTTTTGGACTCTTTTTGGTTCCTGGTTGCACTTCCTGGTTTGTTTGTTTCCATAGCAACTCATTAGTTTTCACCTGTCCTGTCACGCACCTGTTTCACGTTTTGAGTCACACCTGTTTTCACTGATCATGTCACTATTTAAATCTGTCTTTTTCTGTTGGTCTTCCTGGCGACATCACCTTCTCCACACAAATTTATGCTCTGCACCTGTTTACCATAGTTCTTGTTTCATCTCATGCCAAGTAAGTTTTGATTTAATGTTTATAGTTTTTATGCCCAAGTGCATGTCTTTTGTTTCATAGCCAAGTTTGTTACCTCCTCTGTGAGCGCCTTTTGTTTATTCCTTTTTATTGTCCTTATATTAAATTATGTACTCACCTCCAAGCCGTGTCCAGTCAAGTTGCTTTGCACCTCGGAAAAACAATCCACGCCAAGGACCAAGTCGTGACAGAACCACTAATTTTAAACTTTCTAAAAACCCTGTTTTAAACTGTCCTACAAATGTAAAAACAAGTTACAACTAATTCAAAGGTGTTGTTAAACACTGTTTTAACTGTCTTACGAGTGTAAAAAATATGCTAACCACTAATTTTGCAGTTTTTTAAAACCCTACTTCAATTGTTTTACAAGTGTAAAAAAGAAGTGAAATTTATTGCAAATACTATCTTTGATCCACTGTTTTACCACATTAATTGTACTTTTGCATTTGTGTGACCACTAAGACTGTTCAAATGTTACTTAAAATAACGTTGCCTGTACAGTTAATAAAGATTTTAATAACGGTAATAACTCGACCCAGGAGGTGATTTTTTTTAAAGACTTTCAACACAACAAGTAAACAACAGATGAATTCATGTCTTTCGATGTTTCTGTCAATGCAGGCATGATTTTAATCTGTTGTCACCCTGATAAACGACGAGATCATCTTAAAAAACGCTGGTTTTATACTGCCGACAATAAAGTCTTTGTGCGGACAGTTTGGGACTCTCCCCTCCAAAGCTCATGGGACTGACCTTCAGTCAGGACTGTACTCGTCTTGAAACCAGTAAGACTTGAGTCTCAGTGTGTGTTTCAAGATGACACAGATGGTATGCAGCATCCAATCAAACACGCCACGCAGCTGTTATCCAGCCAATGTGCTGATGATCATTTATCACAGCAGGATCCATTGTGTCAGCCAAGATATAAAAGTCTCAGCGCAAGAAACTTGCTTTTCAGGTTCTTCTGGAATGTGGCAAAAAAGTAAAAACATGACTTGCCTCGGGCTTTAAAAGAGTCATTTTGTAAAACAAAAAACGGTTGGTTGCCTTGAGCGCCAAAAACACCGGATTGTTCAAGCACACAAGTTATTACTAAGCTCTGAAGTTGTGCATATACGGTATATATATATATATAAATATATATACACATACAGTACAGGCCTTGGACACACCTTCTCATTCAATGCATTTTCTTTATTTTCATGACTATTTACATTGTAGATTGTCACTGAAGGCATCAAAACTATGAATGAACACATGTGGAGTTATGTACTTAACAAAAAAACAGGTGAAATAACTGAAAACATGTTTCTTCAAAATAGCCACCCTTTGCTTTGACTACTGCTTTGCGCACTCTTGGCATTCTCTCGATGAGCTTCAAGAGGTAGTCACCTGAAACGGTTTTCCAACAGTCTTGAAAGAGTTAGCTCATCGAGAGAATGCCAAGAGTGTGCAAAGCATCTGACATCACATGGACAAAGATAAGACCTTCTGGAGGAAAGTTCTGTGGTCAGATGAAACAAAAATTGAGCTGTTTGGCCACAATACCCAGCAATATGTTTGGAGGAGAAAAGGTGAGGCCTTTAATCCCAGGAACACCATTTACTACCGTCAAGCATGGTGGTGGTAGTATTATGCTCTGGGCCTGTTTTGCTGCCAATGGAACTGGTGCTTTACAGAGAGTAAATGGGACAATGAAAAAAGGAGGATTACCTCCAATTTCTTCAGGACAACCTAAAATCATCAGCCCGGAGGTTGGGTCTTGGGTGCAGTTGGGTGTTCCAACAGGACAATGACCCCAAACACACGTCAAAAGTGGTAAAGGAATGGCTAAATCAGGTTAGAATTAAGGTTTTAGAATGACCTTCCCAAAGTCCTGATTTAAACGTGTGGACAATGCTGAAGAAACAAGTCCATGTCAGAAAACCAACAAATTTAGCTGAACTGCACCAATTTTGTCAAGAGGAGTGGTCAAAAATTCAACCAGAAGCTTGTGGATGGCTACCAAAAGCGCCTTATTGCAGTGAAACTTGCCAAGGGACATGTAACCAAATATTAACATTGCTGTATGTATACTTTTGACCCAGCAGGTTTGGTCACATTTTCAGTAGACCCATAATAAATTCATAAACGAACCAAACTTCATGAATGTTTTTTGTGACCAACTAGTATGTGCTCCAATCACTCTATTTTGTAGAAATGATTGGAAACTCAAGACAGCCATGACATTATGTTCTTTACAAGCGTATGTAAACTTTTGACCACAACTGTGTATATGTATTTATATAATATATATATTTATACATATGTATATATACATTTATATATATATATAAAGTTTAATAATGTTTTTCAAAAGAGCCTTTCTCAGTTGCCTATTGCCTCTATGAACTTGCGAGTTCCCCTAATGTGAGGCAGTTTGAACAAGAGCAGCACCCTCTGCCAAGGAGGAGGGCTTGTTTTGATTTAAAACAAGAGGGATGTGTCTGTTCAAGAAGCAGCAAGAGAAATAAAGGGACGGGAGGGGGAGCAGAAAAGAGAGAGAGAGAGAGAGAGAGAGAGAGAGAGAGAGAGAGAGAGAGAGAGAGAGAGAGAGAGAGAGAGAGAGAGAGAGACGATGAGATCATTTACTGGGTTTAGATGAATCAGCTTCTGCCAGTGAAGTGTGCGGAGAAGTCTATTTGTCCGCACGAGCAACATTAAAAACCACGCCGGCTTCTGCAAAAAATGTTTAAATGGAAAGGTGTAATATAACTGGTTAAAGGCCTACTGAAATGAGATTATCTTATTCAAACGGGGATAGCAGGTCTATTCTATGTGTCAGACTTGATCATTTCGCGATATTGCCATATTTTTGCTGAAAGGATTTAGTAGAGAACATCGATGATAGAGTTTGCAACTTTTGGTCGCTGATAAAAAAGCCTTGCCTGTACCGGAAGTAGCGTGACGTCACAGGTTGTGGAGCGCCTCACATCTGCACATTGTTTACAATCATGGCCACCAGCAGCGAGAGCGATTCGGACCGAGAAAGCGACGATTACCCCATTAATTTGAGCGAGGATGAAAGATTTGCGGATGAGGAAAGTGAGAGTGAAGGATTAGAGGGCATTGGAAGCGATTCAGATAGGGAAGATGCTGTGAGAGGCGGGTGGGACCTGATATTCAGCTGGGAATGACTAAAACAGTAAATAAACACAAAACATATATATACTCTATTAGCCACAACACAACCAGGCTTATATTTAATATGCCACAAATTAATCCCGCATAACAAACACCTCCCCCCTCCCGTCCATATAACCCACCAATACAAATCAAACACCCGCACAACACACTCAATTCCACAGCCCAAAGTACCGTTCACCTCCGCAAAGTTCATACAGCACATATATTTCCCCAAAGTCACGTACGTGACATGCACATAGCGGCACGCACGTACGGGCAAGCAATCAAATGTTCGGAAGCCGCAGCTGCTTACTCACGGTAGCGCATATCCAACTCAAAGTCCTCCTGGTAAGAGTCTCTGTTGTCCCAGTTCTCTACGTGTTTGTGTTGCTGCAGCCGGCCGCTAATACACCGCTTCCCACCTACAGCTTTCTTCTTTGCTGTCTTCATTGTTCATTAAACAAATTGCAAAAGATTCACCAACACAGATGTCCAGAATACTGTGGAATTTTGCGATGAAAACAGACGACTTAATAGCTGGCCACAATTGTATCCCAATATGTCACGTGCAAACGTCATCATACCGAGACGTTTTCAGCAGGATATTCCGCGGGAAATTTAAAATTGCACTTTACTAATCTAACACGGCCGTATTGGCATGTGTTGCAATGTTAAGATTTCATCATTGATATATAAACTATCAGACTGCGTGGTCGGTAGTAGTGGGTTTCAGTAGGCCGTTAAATACTTATTTTAGCAACAGACATGTTAATTCAGATGTTTAAATTATTATATCAGGAATCCCACAAGGTTCCATGTCGGGACCAACATTGTTTGTTATGTACAGAATATCAATGATGTTACGGATTGTGCTAAAAAAAAAAGGTTTTGTGCATATACCGCTCTTTAAAAAGTGGTGTGACGTTTGCAAAAGAGTCGAGGCTTTTAAACTATTTTATGTTGACGATGAGAACCAATTCCCATTTGGGAGTGGTTCGTTTGCAAACCTATTTTTGTGTTAAAGTTGCTGCCTATAGTGTGGTACTTTAACCACTGTGCCAGGAAGGAGGCAATATTAGTCTTTAAGTAGGATAATACAGTTTCACACTTTTTATAATGCGCACAATTGTATTAAAAAAAAACATATTTGTTTATATCCTATTTTAATATTTTTTCTGTATTGTTAAAACGTTGGTGTGAAATTTAAGTTTTTGCATAGAATGATTTGTAGCATGCATAGTTTTTATTGTGCCACAAAGTTTTATAGGTAAGAGGAAGTACAAATTTAGTAATTTTATTATTAAAAGAATAGGGATATGGTACTGAATAATATTTGTGAATAATTTACTAAATATTGGTTGGATATGTAAATTTGAAATTATTCTGAGGTAAGTCTTATAAGTGCTAGTTTCCTTTTTATTTAAGTTACGTAACAGAATATAAGGGCTCTTTGATACAAACTGCTCCCTAAAAAAAGCGATAAATCCTAGTCTCTAGATCCCGGTTTTTAATGCTTATGATATCAGCACCTGAAACCAGCACAAAAAGAGCTTGAAATACTAAATAAATGTTTTGATGCCAACAAACTAATATGCAACTTAACCCTTGTGTGGTGTTCGTGTCTGTGGGACCCGTTTTCATTTTTTATTAAAAGTAAAATAATACAATTAATTAATTTTTCAAACTGAAACTCACTGACTTTGGCTCATTTTCTGTGAACATATATCAGAATACATATTTAATGACCACACACCATACACCACTCCCCCTACACATTTCTATTACATATAAGATGTCCGAGTCCACTGGACCCGGGGCTAATACAGGTGTGGAAATTGATGTTCTGTGTAACACACACACACACACACACAGCAGGCCTAGACAGGAGGAGGACAGAGTGTAGGTACACAGAACATCAGAGGGTCAAATGTGCGAGAAAATGAGAGCAGACAGTGTTGACAAACAATGTTGCAACCTTGTGTGGGAACCGCAGGTGCAGAAAGACAAAAGAAGAATCCCTGTGGGATGCAGAAAACTGGCAGAGATATTTTCCGTGCAACGTCCATATTGTAGCTACTCAGCCAGCGTTTGTGGGTCTGATGGACCCGTTGCATTTTGTGGTTTTTAATGCCTCACAATCAAACACTTTTATGTTAAAATACTGAACATATGTTTATTGGGATAAGGTACACATCTGTTCAGTATTTTAACATAAAAGTGTTTGATTGTACACTTTTGATTGTACATGTCAGTACTGCATGTACAGTATAAGGCACACAACCACATGCTGTATTCAATGTTCAATTAGTTTTAAACTAAACTAAACTAAAACTAAACTAAACATGCTGTATTCAATGTTCAAGCATAGAGAGTCAACATAGTCTAAGAGGAACCAATATTTTCCAAAAAACACACAACCAAAACAGCATGTGGGAGACAGTGGAACAGTCGTGATGACACATTAGAAGGGTGCACCTCAATTAAAAGACTTAAGATCTATGAACCTAATATTATAGAAAAATGTAGGCTTATGATTACGAATGTGAACATTTTGAGTACAATTAATGTCGCATTAATTACAAAGTTGGTACTATGTTGTTTCTTCATACCCTTTTATACACTTGACATACAAATATATGTTAATGGAGCATGGGTATGATTAAATAAGACCTGCTTCTTCCTACTACGTGATGTTCTTTTCTTGAATGTACACTATATTGCCAAAAGTGTACTCACTTGACTCACATATGAACTTGAAGTGCCATCCCATTCCTAACCCATAGGGTTCAATATGATGTCGGTCCACCTTTTGCAGCAATGACAGCTTCAACTCTTCTGGGAAGGCTGTCCACAAGGTTGCAGAGTGTGTTTATAGGAATTTTCCACCATTCTTCCAGAAGCGCATTGGTGAGGTCACAGACTGATGTTGGTCGAGAAGGCCTGGCTCTCAGTCTCCATTCTAATTCCTCCCAATGGTGTTCTATCGGGTTCAGGTCAGGACTCTGTGCAGGCCAGTCAAGTTCATCCACATCAGACTCTGTCGTCCGTGTCTTTATGGACCTTGCTTTGTGCCCTGGTGCACAGTCATGTTGGAGGAGGAACTGTTCCCACAAGGTTGGGAGCATGGAATTGTCCAAAATGTTTTGGTATCCTGGAGCATTCAAAGTTCCTTTCACTGGAACTAAGGGGCCAAGCCCAATTCCTGAAAAACAACCCCACACCATAATTCCTCCTCCACCAAATTTCACACTCGGCCCAATGCAGTCCGAAATGTACCGTTCTCCTCACAAACCCAGACTCGTCCATCAGATTGCCAGATGGACTTTGTCATGTTTGTCTTAGATGCAGCTGCTCGGCCATGAAAACCCATTCCATGAAGCTCCCCGCGTACTGTACGTGGGCTAATTGTAAGGTCACATGAAGTTTGGAGCTCTTTGCACTATGCGCTTCAGCATCCGCTGACCCCTCTGTCAGTTTACGTGGCCTACCACTTGGTGGCTGAGTTGCTGTTGTTCCCAAACTCTTCCATTTTCTTATAATAAAGCAGACACTTGACTTTGGAATATTTAGGAGCGAGGAAATTTCACAACTGGATTCGTTGCACAGGTGGCATCCTATGACAGTTCCACGCTGGAAATCACTGAGCTCCTGAGAGCGGCCCATTCTTTCACAAATGTTTGTAGAAACAGCCTCCATGCCTAAATGCTTGATTTTATACACCTGTGGCCGGGCCAAGTGATTAGGACACCTGATTCTCATCATTTGGATGGGTGGCCAAATATTTTTGGCAATATAGTGTAACTTGTGTGTGTCCAAAACAAACCACGCAACCAAACGTCAACATGACAGCTGCTTGAAGGCGAAGGGGCTTTACATCAATAAATTGTTATCTTTAGGAAAATTAAGTTATATGGTAAGAGTAGAAGAGAAAGTCAAACACAAATAGACTAAGTAGACATTGAAAGGGTGAAAGAAATCACTTTTTTGGGTGTAAAATGAACTGGAAATTACATTGTAAGAAATATACAACACAAAGTGGCAAGGGATATTTCTATAACGAACAAAGCAAAATCTCTATTCTCTACTGCTTGCTAGTGTTACCATATCTGAGATATTGTGTAGAAATATGGGGAAACTACAAAAGTACACTTCATTCACTAACCGTGTAACAAAAAAGGTCAGTTAGAATAATACATAATGTATAGGTTACCAACAACATACAAACCCTTTGATTAATTGATTTGGTGAATTTGCAAATAGCTAAAATTATGTACAAGCAAACAATAACAATGCTACCTAAGAATTATTCTAAAAAAAAAAAAAAGATCTCAATCATTTGTATGCAAGCACAACACTGAAGACATTTAGCATATCAATGTAGAATGAAATTATGGAACAGATTATATATAGATGTCAATGTACTGATATGAGGTTGTTCAAACTACAAGTGTTTACAAAGTACATGGAAGAAGAATATTAAAAATATTGAACTTTGTTGACAATTAAATATATTTATCTCATATGTGAATCATGACTGTCTTAACTATTATTATTTATTACTATTATTATTATTTCTTCGGTCAGTGGTCAACAAAATAAACAAACAGTTTTACATAAACAAACAGTTGTACAGGGTTGAAATTGGGGGTTAATCACCAAAATGATTCCCGGGCGCGGCACCGCTGCTGCCCACTGCTCCCCTCACCTCCCAGGGGGTGCACAAGGGTGATGGGTCAAATGCAGAGGACAAATTTCACCACACCTAGTGTGTGTGACAATCATTGAGACTTTAACCTTAACTTTACAGTCAACCGAAAGGTTTCAGGGCCTAAACCCTTTCGTGTTCAACTTCAGCCTAAACATTAGGCTGAAGTTGAACACTTATTGCGCCTAACCCTATAAACGATGTCAAATACAAGATGAGCTTCCAAAAGTTATGAAATTTCCTTTGCACAACATATTATAAATACACATTATACACAACATAAACACTGTTCAATTAGTAAAGACATGTGAAATATCCTTGTACACGTGTTAGTTAAACCTTTGTACCAATTTTATACCATATACCATATTATATTAAGTCGCAGTTTTTTTTTCATAGTTTGGCCGGAGGTATGTGTGAAATTAACACATTGAATGACTCTTACCATAATATGTTACGTTAACATACCAGGCACGTCCTCAGTTGGTTATTTATGCGTCATATAACGTACACTTATTCAGCCTGTTGTTCACTATTCTTTATTTTAAATTGCCTTTCAAATGTCTATTCTTGGTGTTGGGTTTTATCAAATAAATTTCCCCAAAAAATGCGACTTATACTTCAGTTGTTTTTTTCCTTCTTTATTATGCATTTTTGGCAGGCGCGACTTATACTCTCCAAAAAATATGGTGCAAACAATTATACTTCCATTATTATTTATATCCCACATTTAGTTTGTAATTAACATTGATCATAGTATTAACTACTGTGTTGATTCAAGAGTGATATATTTTTCTAAGACATTGGTATTAGTGTTTTTTAAATGTGTGAATGGAACTGGAACATTTTAAGGAATCAACTATTTAGAGAACTGTTGTATTCATTGGTGTACATTTTGTAACAAAGTAGAGGATTAAGTAAGCTCTGCTTCTTCCTACTCCTTTTTGAATATGTAAAGAAAAATGAACATTTGTAATTATACGATGTATCACATATATGTTTACATTCTCGAAATACATTTAACCATAACCATTTTTAAAGTTGTAATACTGGGTTTATTTACCTTTGAAAAACAGGTTAAAAGGGCCGCAGGTTTCGAGAGGGCGCCAACTTGTCAAAGTGTTGTAAGCATTATATCCCACCTTTTCTTTTAGAATGTAACCTAAGCCCCACTTTACAGTTTAGTTAACACATTAGCCTTAAGTGCTGTGGGCTAATGATAGGGATTTGGCAATGTGGACCATCAGTCATCCATCCATTTTCTACCGCTTGTCCTTTTCAGAGTCGCAGGGGGTGCTGGAGCCTATCCCATCTGCACTCGGGCAATGTTGACATCACTGAAAGTATATTCTATCATAACATGACTGCAACTTGCTAGTCGCTCAATGCGTGTACGCAACAGGCCTGGAAGCAAGACAAGCAATTTATATTCCATATAATCAGTAAATGTGAAACACACTGAATTAAAAAAAAATGGTTACCCACTTTGAGGTTTTCTTTGGTTTGTCAAGAAGTTAACGGCTTCTTTAAAAGGTTTTGGTCTGCAAATCCATAATCATTTTAGCAATTCTTCATGCAACATCATTGCTATGATATAAACACTCATGATTGTTACCAGAGCTGTAGAAACTTCTCCACAAATACTCCATCTTTAAAATAGTCCAGGAATGACACCTGTAACTAATAAACCCTTTATCGTGATAGCCTTTTAGCAAACACAGTGGAATTTAAAAGTTGACGGTTCTATTAGTTCATTGAAAGATATACCTCCAAAAAGCACATCTACCTCCAAAAAGCACATCTAAAAATTTTAATAGAGATCCACTTTACCTTTAGATCAGACTATGTTATGTCACTATCAGTCTGGATACTTTTACAAATTGCACCTCCTGCTGGTCAAATTTAAAGTAGGTTAAAACCATCAAGTAGACTCAACTGCAGCCAACAAAAGCTCTTTTAGTGTCATAAATTCATAGGTTTTTGTATTAAATAAAAATAGTCTACCCTTATGACTTACGTAGTTCTGAGTCATGTTTATGAAGGAAAAACACATCACATAACATCAGTAAAAGTTTATTCCCTCTAACAGTTTTGGAAGGAAACGGGCAGGCAATAACAAATATTGCACTAACGATACAATGACAAAACTGAGCTGTATTAAAAAAAACATGCACATTAAGTATAAACAAACTAGAATACGTAAAAATAAAAATGGAAGGTGAAACTGCGCAGGATTGGAGCAGTTAAAATAGCCATCACATATGGAATCATAAATTAAAAATTTGCATCTTAAAATTCCATATGGTACGGCACAAAATGGTCAAGAACTTCAATAAGGTCTCTCCCTGCGCTCCCCGCGATGATCCCTAAAAACAAGCACCAAAAACAGATGTCAGCAATTGGTGGCAAATTAATAAAAAATGTCAACCTCTGTGCACATCTGGCTTACCTCATATCCCCCATCTTGCCACCTGGGGGGCCCATCCCCCTTCCTCTGCCACCCATGGGTGGTCCTCCACGGCCAGAACCACGGAAGCCACCCCTGTCCATGCCACCACGGCCTCTGAATCCACCACGGTCACCTCCCCAGCCTCCACGGAATCCACCAGGGCCTCCGGGCCCACCACGGTCCATGCCTCTGCCCCCACGCATTCCCATTCCACCTCTGCCTCGGTCACCGCCAGGAGGAAAGGAAGGAGGACCACCACCACCACCACCACCACCACCCATTCCGTCAGGTTTGGGAGCTTTGCACTGGTTGCACTCCATCCTCCAGGCAAAGTTCTGGTTGCCACAGCCCCTGGAGAAATATCCTCCACAAATTACTTAAATGCTCTTTAGAACCAGAAAAATCTTTAAAAAAACAAACAAAAAAACATACGGATTAGGACATTCCCAGTCCCCAGCTCTCTGCTGCATGTTGCCTCCTGTGGGCCCACCTCTGCCCATACCACGTGGGCCACCTCGGGGCATGAACCCACCACGGTCTCCTCCGCGGCCCATCATACCTAATGGGGGTTTCATACCATTAGAAATACAGACAGAGCTAAAGTTGCCCTGCAGAGAAAAGTAGTTATTAACCTTGTCTATAACGGCCATCTGTTTAACACAGCCAGTGTTAAACAGATATGCTAATATCAGTATTTTCTGTAATGACAACTAATTGATAACCAGGTATTTGCTTTGTCCTTAAAGATAAACTTGCTACGATATGATTTTGTGCTTTCTTCCATAATGTTAAAGTCTGGCAATTTAATAGAGAACAGCAATTGACGTTAGTGCTCGCTCACCATTTGCATTAACCTACTCAGAAATCTATGCTTCCCATTGAGCAACTCTATCCTGTAGCCACGCCCCATCGGGTAACATACTTCCTAGTGTTGTGACCTCTCTTTACATCCGTCACGTCAAAAATATTCCCTCTTGCTGGATGCAAATATATACACTCTAAAACTAGTGTTTGTGTAATCATCCAAATAAGATTAGCAGCAATGTGAACAGCTGTCAAAGTTGTGGCTCGGAGAGCGCAAGCGCCAACAAGTAAGCCAGCTGATGGTTAGCCATTTAGCAATTTTGTTTGGGTTCTCCTGACGCCGCCCCATTCTGCAACTCAGTGCAGCGCTTAGGCAAAAGGAACAGCAAGGACCTTCGGCTGAAGATTTAAAATTTCATTTAAAAAAAACGCAGAACTGATATTTTGAGGCGAAAATTAATGTTTAAAACGGAGATTTCTGTTTTTTCGCGGACCATTCACATGCCTAATGGTTAAATGTGCTCAAGAGTACTTATACATACACTAAAATGTATTCACCAGTTTTTAATAAAAAAATCAACTATTCTTTCTTAGGCAAAAAAAAAACATGAAATATTGTTCTGGTCTCTTGTATTTAGGATAGCATTTACGATAGCTATCAGTTAGCACACAAGCTTGCTTCTCCACTAAATGAGTACCACCAGGCTGGGAGTCTATCGAAGCGCAGCCAACAATCAGTTTTACATTAAGTAGTATTAATAGTAACCTTTTGAAGTTTTACTGTCGATTAATATAGGTAATTGTTACATCCATAGCGGGATATTTGTATGCAATAGTGCATCCAGAGTTATAGCTGCTGTCCTTTCTTTAGTGACCTTGCACCACTTTACAGATAATCTTACAATTCTAAGCAGGATGCGGGGGAATCGATAAAGCAAGATTTTTTAGGTATCGATCAATCTATTTTATTACACAGCCATCATGGGCACTTTTGCGGTTTTCTTTGAGTGGTCGATATAGACAGGCTTGACTATATGCAAACTAGATGACATGAAAATGAATGCATGTATGAGTAGAGCCTTAGACCTACCTCCTCGGCCCATCATGCCATCTCGCATGGGCATGCCTCCTCTCATTCCACCAATTTGAGGTTTACGACGTGCCATAGACACCTTGAGCCTGCGGCCCTGGAACTCCTTCCCTAAATTTTTCACAAGCCTTACAGTAAGCATCTTCCTTTTTACGTCAAAAAAAAAAAGACAGCCGTGCTTACCATCAAAGTGTTCCACAGCAGCTTTGGCGTTGGCTGGTTCCTCATACGAGAGGGTGGCATCTCCCTTGGGCTTCCCTGAGTCCTTGTCCGTGTAGATGTTTATGGCAGGCTGGCCAAGCCTGCGATTGAACTGAGGAGATATTGAGCAGTTAACCTCTGACCCCTTCTTTGAGACAGTTTTCCAAAATTAAGTCAGTTTTCCTACTCTAATTGAGCCACTGTGTTTAAAGAATTCAGCCATTTCCTCAATGTTAGCCTTCTCAGTCAAGCCAGTGATGTAGATAGCACAGTTCTCCGATTCATCTTGCTCTTCAGTGCGTCCTAAGAAATGGTTACCAAAGCATTAACAGAAAGTAAATCACATTGACCGGGTAGCAGTGGGTTAAAATAAGGTCTGCTTACCATCACGCTCGTCTCCGTGTGCTGCATTCCAGTGAAAGGGAAGGTGGCAGAAAGAAACAGAGGGAAAAAAGTAAGTGTGTGCTACTCAAGTACAGTGTAGAAACACCTGTAAAAGGCTACAATACAGCTCAGACTTCCTTACACACTGTGGGCCATTTAACCATTGTAAAGGACACACAATCCCAAAAGCAATATTGTAGATAAAATACCTCTAGCCCCAAATGCAATAATTTTGTGTTTTTGTAAAGCCTCTTAGACCAATTCATAAACGGCAAAAACCCAGATAAATACCCATTTTTAAAAAAAACAAAAAAAAGACAACCCAGTCTCAAGTCGCAATTTGTCATTATTATTTTGGAAAAACAGGTCATCAAACCATAAGCGGTGATTGAATTATACCAAGAACCTCAGTGAAATGTTTTCGGGCACTGGACAAATTGTCCTTAAATTCAGGTGTGCTCAACAATCGCGGTTTCATACCATAATATTAAAATGCATTCTGGAAGAAAACTTGAGCTTTTTAAAAAGGCATGAAAGAACTAACCAGTGTAATTCTCGTAAACTTACCACCAGGCTTACTGAAGCCACTTCTGTCTCCAGCGCTGCTATGGGGGAATAAATGGAGATATGAAGGCCTTTTCCCTTTTACGGCCACTTCCATGGCTCGAGCAAAGTGGCTTGATTGAGGGAGTCAAAAAACATTCTAACGTGCCCAACATCAAGTAAATGCCCCCCAGGATTATACAAAGTTATTGAGGGTATATTGTATTAACTACCAGTAGTTTGTTAGCTCATTACAGCTTCAGTAGTGTTAACAGTTGTGTAGATGCTTGAAAAGAATGTGACAAAAAAAGACTTGTAAATAATTTCAGATGCATTGATGACAAACTTTACTTTTAACGTTAGGCTCTAGTTTAATACAAAACATCCTCAAAGAAAACAGGACAATGCATCTGAAATTTCACATTAATCAGTTAATTCAATCAACAATAAAAAATAAAAAACATTTTACAAAAAAAAAAAAGACATGAAAAGGTTGATTTAAAAACACTTGTGTAAAAAAAAAACCCCATCATGCTCAGAAACACCACCATCCTCGGTTGTTGGCAAAAAGGCAGACCAGAAATCTGTTTAAGATCCCTCTTGCTGCTTAAGTTGGCATCTCTGCACTGAGTACAGATACTTTCTAGAGAAAAGATGGTTTTAAATGGCTCTGTTACCTGTACGGTATAAATGTGACAAAGCATGTTAAAAGTGTTCAAATGTGATCAAACAGTTGAATTTCAAAGCCACAAAAGACAGTTAACACATTTCAAAAATGACATTGTAAAGATCCCACCTCCCCCCATTACACCTGTGCAGTGCTATAAATTGTTGTTTTATCTGACTTTAAATATTAAGGTCTACATCCTATTTGTATTATTTTTGCAGTTGTTAATGGACATCTAAAATCATGTCTAAAGTCTGCCTTTGCAAATGACACTAGGAAAACACAAAACACCCAATTTTCATTTAAATTTAAAAGGATCAGTTAACTTTACCAATTGCATGGCATTTTAACCTCATTGTGGGCATCTGTTTTACCGACTCCTGCAGAACTATTTGTCTCTCAAGAAAGCATTTTTGTTTGTTGACCATTCTTAACGAAAGGGGAGAAGGAGATGCAACTACTTGAATGAGTTTCAAAATCATTAATGCCACATCACCAAGCACCACAAGATGCTCCCACATTCAGAATTTGACCCAGGGTTTCCACTCTTTACCTTAAATTGTTTTCCATAATATTTACACCCGCTACAAAGACCAGTTATCACGTCATACACTTTTGTATGTTGTCAGTAAGTCCTTAGCGTGAAGTCACTGAATCTAGTAACACTCAATTGGAATCACAGGGGTTGCAAAACCTGGTACCATTACCAGGAGTTTCTGCGCTGGCTAGAAGCAGAGAAATGCTGTGCCTAAATGTTGCCCAAAGTATATAAAAAGGTGACAACATGCACACGCAGAATTTTTAACCCGTGTGCATTCGCTCACAAGGCAGGGGAAGATTAAGAGGATAATGACTTCCAGGACATTTGTTTGACCTTGGTTCTTATTTCCCATCACTGGAATATTGGTCATTTTCCAGTACACATGGGAACCTTGCCCACCATGTTCATTTGTATGTTTATCAGGGATCCCAGTGAATTAAAAGTACAAAAAAATTGAGGAATTAAAAAATATCAGCTGGGGAATGAAAGAGGCCCTTTTAAATTGAAGAGATTTGACCATTTTAAGATACTTTGGAAGGCATTTCCTCCAGAGAAATTCTGTACAAATGCAATTTAAATGGTAAAACTCTTAATATTTTATTTGAATTAGTGAGTCACTTGGTTAGTAAGTCACAAGACAAATTCCCAGCTTGTATTCAATATCTGACGAAAGGCAATACTCAATGTACGTCTTTTTCCTTTACACTCTCCCCAACTCTCACCCCAGAACACATCACTTCCCCATCCTTGACCCGGAGGTCTCGCCCCACAGTGAAAGCCATTGGCCAAAAGCCAGCCACTACACCACAAAAGCAACCTGACTTGGTCAATACGCATTGTTTTGTCGGTTTTATGCAGACGTCGAAAAAAATTACCACATTGGATACAGAAAAATAGCGGAATACTGCTAAACAGCGCGCATCTGGGATCCCTGTTTATTTAAAGAAACACCACAACTCCAAAAGATGCATGAGAAACAACCCTGTGCAACCTGTACCAAAAATGTGAGGTGCATTTGGATTTCAAGTCTTCATGGCTTGTTTGAGAAAATTCGATTGAGATGTAGTACACAAGAGTTACTAGAATTCCATCAAATAAAATAAAGTCAGTGACAAATCAAAATTTAAAGTCTCTCAAACCCGTCTTTGTAATGAATGTCTGCCTTGAGCAGAGTTCACTCTTCCTCGTTTGCCTGTTGTGAGCATTAATTGAATTACCTCATAACCAGATATGTTGGGGAAAACCAACCAAACACCTGATAAAGAATGGTTTACGCAAATGCGGAATGGTTTTAGGTTGCAATGTTCTTAAATGACACCTAATCTGGCCATTATGGTGCATCAATCTAAAAAAAACCCAGTCACTTCAATTTTAAGTGATTATACAGAAAGTGTGAAAATGCAGAGTCTGCACAGCTTTCTTAATGCTGCCAGTAGATATAGCATATTAACAGTTTAGTTGCTACCTGACTAATATTTTAACTTGAAACTATCCACATTGTTAAAAAAGAAAAAAAAGATCGTCAAGTAGCAATTTAACAGCATATGTTGCAGATTAATTAGAAAATAGTAATGTTAAAATTTTAGAATGTCTACGATACCCCCAATGGGGCAATTTTTTTATTTTGGGCCTTACATCCTTGCAAACTCTTAGAACTGTAAAATAGTTCACCAAGATTTTTTTTTTTTTACTTTTAAATAACATTTAAAAATATATATTTTTATGTGTGTCTTATTTAATTTGCTTTATTTACACAGTATGTCAACATTTTGAACCAATATATAGTTTTAAGTACAGATGCTTTAAAAATGGCAGGCAAAAACAAAGATATTGAAATTAGACATTGAAAAAAAAAAGTTTAGGCCACATCACCCAGCTCTTGTTGAAGGCCTTTCCAGTGAAATACTGACCCATTAATCTTTTGGTGAGAAAACTACCACAATATACCATTTACAATATTTGACTTGTGAAAATTTTCATTTTATGACAAACTTAATACCCAAAACTAGTCAGATCATTCTGAGATTTGCCTAAAGCATTCAAGATAAACTTGCTCAATCCTATACTATGCACAGGACCCAATAAAATCTAATAAAAAAGTCTGTTCACTTACCATCGGACAATTTAGTGGCAGGGCTGAGAGAAACAGGTTTTCAAATTATTTTGTCATTAGCTAGGCATTGTATTAGACTAAACTAATTATCTAATTGTTCAGTTTAATGATTTACATTTCTTAATTTTGAAGAGTGTCTCAGCCCTGCCCAACGTGGCCACGTCCGTAGAATCAAAAATGCTAAAGTTGTGTCAAATACTAAAGAAAAAGACTTACCCCATGCCACGACCCATGCCACCACGCCCACGATGCATCATTCCTCCTCTGTCGAAACCATCACGGCCAGGGCCCCTGCCCTCTCCTCCACTGGAGTACCTTGAAGAGTCTGAGTAACCAGAACCCCCGCCCTGGCCATCCGGTCTATAACTATCTACAAACAAAATAAACCATTACAATTCTAAAAATTTTAAAACAAAAAACAACTTCACCACCAAATCGATTTCACCATTTGATGACAGACAAGCACAACATAATTAGGGAGCAAAGCTTACTGTAATGGTTGGACTGATAGCTGGGTGGTCCACCTTGTTGGCCATACTGGCTGGTGGGGGGCTGCCCATAGGAACTTGCAGCCTGGGGCGGGTAAGCCGGAGGGGCCTGTTGCTGGGCCTGCTGCTGACCGTAGCTTGACGGCTGGCCGTAGCTTGATGGCTGGGCCTGATAACCAGGCTGGCCATACCCTGCCTGCTGAGAGTAGCTGCTTTGGTTGTAAGTAGAAGGCTGGCTGTTCGCACTGTAACTGGCAGGAGAGAAAAAACATTGCATTTGTGGTGTTCAGATATTTGCAATTTTTAATCAATGGGCACAAACCTTTGTGGTGCAGTCGGAGCTGGCTGTTGACCATAAGCAGGATATGCAGACTGAGCAGCATATCCAGGCTGGGACCCATAAGACTGGGAGGCAGCTGGAGCAGCAGCAGCAGCTGCGGCTGCAGCAGCGGCAGCAGCAGGAGTACCATCATAAGCCTGTGCTCCATAGCCCTGGGATGACTGGGTGTAACTATGAGCGGTCGACTGGGCAGCAGTATAACCAGCTATGGGGAGTGAACAAAAGGAAAGGAAAAAAATTGTCACTGTTTTTTAACATTATTCAAAACCAAAACACTTGGGGATCGAGTGACCAACACTCAAATTGTAACCCAAAATACATTGTTCCACTCACATACCTTGGGCTGGCTGGGCATAAGTGGAACTGTATTGTTGGGGTTGCTGTGGTTGAGTATAACCAGCAGCGGGAGTTGTCTGTGCATATGTACCGTCAGCAGCAGCAGCCGCGGGTTGAGCATATGATCCATAACTCTGCTGGCCATAACTCTGCTGTTGAGATAAAAGCAGTTTATCTACACTGTACTATATAAGCTGCAATACTTCTAACCACATAAGAACAAACTATTTCATAAACTATTTGTGGTCAAGCCGTACAACCTTAAAAGTAAAACTAATAAAGCTGATGGGTATTAAGAGCAGACATACAATCAAATTAAGTTTTACCTGGGCAGATTGTCCATAAGCTTGTGTGGGCTGGGCAGCATAAGCAGCATACCTGCAAGAGGCAAAGTTTAGGACAAGGCACGTATAATTAAAAAAGGGCATGGTGAAAATTGTTCTCATATGCAAACTGATATGTCATCAGCAAACTCAATTCAAATGAACAAAGTTATGTATGCACTGCCTACTTAGAAGAGGAGACACTGATAAGTAACTTTGGACTGGAGCCTTTCTTGCCACAGTTCCAGGCTATATCGACACTAAGGCCTTAAACGAAAAATTATTTAGCCTAAGCCCCGTTTCAGCCACACTAAACCAACGTTTAAAGTTCCCCTCCTCGGACCAATTTTTACACGGGTAAGTGCGCCGTGTATTTCTTGAATCTCCGGCTCTTAGCTTTGTGTGGACTCATTGATCGTTTACAAACTGAGTTCGGAGAGGAAGTGACGCCAGAAAGACCTCGCCCCACACAGGAAGTGACGTCAGAAAGAATGCACCACAGCCAGCTTCATAATAAAGCGGTTTCATAACTTGCAGTAGCCATCAGTTCTGTTTATATTTCTATCATCATTTTACTATCTAGCATTTCTTCTGTATTTATAAAACTAGGGCTGCAACAACTAATCGATTAAAATTGATTATAAAAATAGTTGGCGATTAATTTAGTCATCGATTTGTTGGATCTATGCTATTCGCATGCGCTGAGGCTACGCTTTTTTTAACCTTTATTTATAAACTGCAACATTTACAAACAGCTGAGAAATAATAATCAAAATAATAGGGGTGTAACGGTACATGCATTTGTATCGAACTGTTTCGGTAGGTGTACCGAAAGAGATTCTACACGGACATAAGTAGCGTACTGTACGTTGTGTAAACAATACTCAAAATGCCGGACATTTGAGGCATTATGAAACCCCGGGCTAGGTCCTGACCATACGTCCTCTTTTCACCGGACATGTTTTCTTTTGCGGGGCTGTCCAGGCGGTGTTTCTTAAATGCCTCAAATGTCCGGCATTTTGAGTTAGGGTTGCGTGTATTTTCAATGTACGTTCAGGGTTAAGAAGGTTAAAAACAAAACAAATTGTGCGCGCAGCAGCATTCGTGAGGGAGGGGGAGAGACAGAGAGAGTTGTGATAAACGTGCAGGCGTTGTCAGGCTCTGCTTTTTATCGATAGATTTAGCAGATTTAATCTTTTATTATCTATATAGCAGGGGTGTCAAGTGTGCCTTTTTGTAACATTTTCCTTGCTTTATTTGGCAAGTTGAAAGAACATGGCCCCAGTATGCTGTTTTTTCCCCGATCAAATACTGGAAAGGATAGAAATGTAGTTTGTCTCTTTTATCCAATTATAAATCGAAGTAATAATCGGCAGATTAATCGATTATCAAATTAATCGTTAGTTGCAGCCCTAAATAAAACATTGTGCGGATTTTTCTTTTACAGTAAGTTGTTTACATGTTAACCGTGGTCTTTAATTTGTTTGTTCAACAGAGTATGTGCGCAAAAAAGTATTTATCTCACCGTCAAAACATGGGTATATGACACTACTTTGTGGAATTTAATTTGAAATACATTTCAGAATTATTCTCACAAAAGGATACATTTTGACCAATCTGAATGATTTCGATCCAAATTAAGTAACTGCGTCGAGTGATCGTTTTACCTAAAACACGAATTGCTTCTAGAATACAACAATGAGCCAGCCTTTTGAACAATTTGAAATAAACTGCTCATTAATAATCTTCTACATGTACAGAGCCATAAAGACAATCTCTTAGCATGCAAAGCGAAAACCGACCTTCACGATGAATAGTGAGTGTCAATACAACACAATATACCGTAATAAATATAGTATGTTTGTTGAACACTTACCCTTGTTGAGCAGTAGTCTGGCTGTAGGAGCTGTAATCTGTTGAGGAAAATAAAATAATAGATGAACGAATAGCATTAGCAACACGGCTAATGCTAAAGCTAGCAGATCGCTAACGGCCCGCCTTTAGATCTATTCATCTGCGGGCAGAGGACGTTGTGTTGCCGACCAGGCTTAGAATACCAAAAATTCACAGATATGTATGTTTGGATGGACACTGGTACAATTGTTTATGCAAAATTTAGGACGGAATTATTTGTTGTACATAAAATCGCCTGAATCGACGACGGCCATTAATGAATCACATTAGGCCTCGTGGCTGGCGCCAAATAACGCAGATTGAAATTCACATTAATAACGACTACAAACGCAACATTTCGAGTCACAACCTTATCGTATCCAAGTAAAACGTAAATGTATTCAAATAAAATATCATATTTCTCAGTAAATATAAAGAATATCTTTAGAAAGTTACACTCACCGGGAGCTGACGCCATTTTGTGTGCCTTGTACGAGACGACTGGGCAGAGCTGGCTGGCGGAGAGACGCCTTTGAGTGCGCAACAAGCAGGAAATATCGCGAGACAACATACTCATGGTTTCAAACAACGAGATCTCTGCTTTGCCCGGGCAACGCCTCCACAACAAAAAAGAGTCCTTCGAAATTATTTTACCTTAAGTGACGTCACATTGTACGTGCTCTGGTTGAAAGCACGGCTGTCTTTGTGACTCCAAAACAGAGCTATGGGGAAAAATTAACAAACAATAATAATTGATTTGCAATGTTTATAAACTCGTATCTTTTGGAAACTATTTAATTTGTTGTTTGTGAAAATACAGTTTTTAAACAATAAAAGTAGTGCAATGAATAAAACCCTTCAATTATGTTCAGGAGAGAACACAGAAGATAATACAAATAATAACAGAAGAAGTGAACAAGTTAAAAAGATGGTTTGAAAAAAACAGACTAGTTTTGAATCTCAGTAAGACACAGTCATACATACCCTTACACATAGGCACCTACGCTCCCACATACATACACAAATACAGAACATACCTGCACACTCAAAGTTCCTACATCCACACGCACTTTCACTGTACAAATATACATATACACATACATGTACATATACAGTCATTGTACAAACATACATATATACATACTGTACATATACATTCACTGTACAAACATACATATATACATACAAGTACATATTGGCGTTGTTAGGCCTATTTTAGGGGGGCTCAAGCCCCCCTAAAATGTTCTTAAACCCCCCCTAAATAATTTGGTGTTAAAAAAAAAAATCTTTTTTATTTTTTTTATTTTTTATTTTTACAAATACATGCCGACATATTCATTATAAAGTGGCCCGAATATAAGTTTAAATAAATAATCATATAACCTGTCATTATTCACTCAGTTTCACCTCACTTCATAGTGTAAGGTGGAGAGCCCCTTTAGTGCGTCGGTATCCAATCCATTCCACTTGTTCATATAGAAAATGCCCACATCACTCAAAATCCAGTCCGCATTTTCTCTGCGACCTTGCTTGCGGTCTGGCAGGTGTACGAAGCACATTAGCACACAGCACTGCAGAACAAGAACCTTGTGTCTGCAATTGTAAATAATTTAGTTTTTAAGTTTTGTGTTTCTTGTACAATCTATATAAAGTAATATACATTAGCCTATTGTTAAAATAATGAAAACAACATCATTAAATATATTTGTTTTATTGTATTGTTACATTAATAGCTGTTGTATTATTATAGGATGGCTTGTTAAACATTTCATAGGATTTTCAGAGGGTGGAAAAACCAAGACATTTAATATAAAATGTAAAATGAATAAATACATAAAAAGAAAAAGAAAAAAAATGGTTAAAAGCCATCGTCCCGGGGAGCATTTAATTTCGTCTCGTGCATTTTTTTTACCGTCCCCAGGACGACGGGACTACATTAATCTCAAGCCCTGGAAGTTACATTTTATTGTTTGCATTATTTGTTTCAGCATTGCACTTTGAAGATGGTCCCTAAGCTCTTTGACAGCTTTGGCTCTTTTTCAGATCAGCACACTAAGACTTTCTTATTTACAGTATATGTAAATGTTTCTCATTTCTATTCAGACTTCCATATATATTTAATTTCCTAAACGGCTTGCCATAATATATATATAAATATATTATATACAAGCCAAATTATCCCGATCCAGATATTATTCAAGTAATTAAGTAATATTTCCAGGGCTTGAATTTACAACCATTTTAGTCACATATGTGCCCAAAATGTCATATGTGCAACTTCAAAATATTTGGGAACAAACAATTATTGTATTGTGAGCGAAAGTTGTGGCATTAGCCTCTATGTTGTGAATTAAAGGACTACTGAAACCCACTACTACCGACCACGCAGTCTGATAGTTTATATATCAATGATGAAATCTTAACATTGCAACACATGCCAATACGGCCGGGTTAACTTATAAAGTGCAATTTTAAATTTCCCGGGAAACTTCCGGCTGAAAACGTTTCGGTATGATGACGTTTGCGCGTGACGTCACGGGTTGAAGCAGACATTTTGGAATAGCACGGTGGCCAGCTTAAGTCGTCTGTTTTCACCACATAATTCCACAGTATTCTGGACAGCTGTGTTGGTGAATCTTTTGCAATTTGTTCAATTAACAATGGAGACTGCAAAGAAGAAAGCTGTAGGTGGGATCGGTGTATTAGTGGCGGACTACAGCAACACAACCAGGAGGACTTTGAGTTGGATAGCAGACGCGCAACCGTGAGTACAGCTTTGGCTTCCAAACATTTGATCGCTTGCCCGTATATGCGTGTCGCTATGTGCATGTCACCTACGTAACTTTGGGGAAATATATGTTTCTTGCCAACTCTGATGGCGGCCGGGGTGTCGTCGAAAGCTACAACGCCGTCCGCCGCCGCGCCGCTGTCCTCACCTGTCTGGGTTGACTTCCTCCGTCTGCGGGCCGCCGACCGCACCGGTCATCGTGGTGAAGTCCTTCGTCGCGTCGTTGATCGCTGTAACGCAGGTGAGCACGGGTGTTGATGAGCAGATGAGGGTTGGCGAAAGGTGGAGAGCTAATGTTTTTAGCATAGCTCTGTCGAGGTCCCATAGCTAAGTTAGCTTCAATGGCGTCGTTAGCAACAGCATTGCTAGGCTTCGCCAGGCGGCACAGCATTGACCGTGTGGTTACAGGTCCAGGGTTTGGTAGTATTGTTGATCTTCTGTCTATCCTTCCAGTCAGGGGATTTTTTCTTCTGTTTCTATATGCAGTTAAGCACGATGCTATCATATTAGCTCCGTAGCTAAAGTGCTTCGCCGATGTATTGTCGTGGAGATAAAAGTCACTGTGAAAGTCCATTTCGCGTTCTCGACACTCATTTTCAAGGGGATATAGTATCCGAGGTGGTTTAAAATAAAAAAAATCTGTGATCCACAATAGAAAAAGGAGAGAGTGTGGAATCCAATGAGCCCTTGTACCTAAGTTACGGTCAGAGCAAAAAAAGATACGTCCTGCACTGCACTCTAATCCTTTACTCTAACTTTCCTCATCCACGAATCTTTCATCCTGGCTCAAATGAATGGGGTAATCGTTGCTTTCTCGGTCCGAATCGCTCTCGCTGCTGGTGTAAACAATGTGCAAATGTGAGGAGCCCTTCAACCTGTGACGTCACGCTACTTCCGGTACAGGCAAGGCTTTTTTTATCAGCGACCAAAAGTTGCGAACTTTATCGTCGATGTTCTCTACTAAATCCTTTCAGCAAAAATATGGCAATATCGCGAAATGATCAAGTATGACACATAGAATGGATCTGCTATCCCCGTTTAAATAAGAAAATTTCATTTCAGTAGGCCTTTAATAACATAGAGGCTAATGCCACAACTTTCATTGTGTTTCAGTGTATCTTGAAAGATCATGCAAGTAATTGTTTCTTGTTGATGCTGTAAACAAAATGTCACTATGCAAACCCATGTTTGCTGTTGTACTGAACACAGATTGAAACTAAACCGACTGAAATAATAATAATAACAATGAATCATTTCTAAGTCTTTGTTAGCCGTTTGTGAAGTTTTGTGCTCGTGCGCTACGTTCGCTCGCATCCTGCATCTCTGGGGGCTAAGCCCCCCCTGTCCTTAAGAGCTAGTGACGCCCCTGCAAGTACATATGCATACATACACTCATGCATATAATCACTTTTCATCAAACATATTAACGTTGTTGCCCTAGGGGAAACTGGGTAACACACGGCACACTGACAAAGCTTAACCTATTGTTACTATAACAATCTACAAGGTTAATATAGTTGGCTTCTCTTTCTTCCCCTCCATTTATCTGCTTTCTTTCGTATTTCAAGTTATCATTACATATATGTATTGTTGCATTTGAACAACTGTATTGTTGATAATAGAGGTAAATTATTGTTAATACTCATTAGCAATAGTGCTATATCTATTGGTATTTGTATTGCTCAATTTGTAGTGTAATAATGTTCATTGTCATTTCTGTATTATTATTTATTTCACTAACTGCTTCTTTGTACATATCCTATTTGCTGATGTTGTTCTATTGTTGTTGTTATTATTATTGTTATTGTTGTGTTTACTGTTGTCTCTGTCTTATCCCCCTCTTGTCCCCACAATTTCCCCCTCTGTCTTCCTTTTTTTCTCTTTCTATGCCCTCCTGCTCCGGCCCGGCTGCACCAAATAATAATATAAATCCATTTAATAAAGTCAAATACAAATAAGGCAACAAGAAAAGTATCCCACACTTCTCTTTTGTAAAGTAAATTTGTACAGCCGATATGGGCATCTACATCAACAATATGATTTGCCTGAGAAGCTGGACAGGACAAAAAAAAAAAGAATCTCAGTAAGACTAAAATAATGCTATTTGGTAACAGTAGAAGAGAAAGTCAAACACAAATACAGATAGACGGAGTAAATATTGAAAGGATAAAAGAAAACAAATTTTTGTGTGTAATAATAGGTGATAAAATGAATTGGAAACCTCATGTAAAAAATATACAACATAAAGTAGCAAGAAAGACGTCAATAATGAATAAAGCAAAACATGTTCTAGACCAAAAATCTCTTCATATTCTTTACTGCTCGCTAGTGTTACCATATCTGAGATATTGTGCAGAAAATGGGGAAACAACTACAAATGTGCGCTTCAGTCACTAACGGTGTTACAAAAAAGATAAATTAGAATAATACATAATGTTGGATATAAAGAACATAAAAACCCTTTATTAAATCACAATTATTGAAATTTAACAATTTAGTGCATTTGCAAACAGCTAAAATTATGTATAAAGCAAACTATAATCTGCTACCCAAGAATGTACAACCATTTTTCTCAAAAAAAGAGGAGAAATATAACCTTAGAGGAAAATCTAATTTAAAACATTTGTATGCTTGTAAAACACTTAAAACCTTTAGTATATCAGTATGTGGAATTAAATTATGGAATGGATTAACCAAATAAATCAAAAAAAGCACCAATATGATTCAGTTTAAGAGACTGATCAAACTACAAGTGTTCACAAAATACACAGAACAAGAATTATGATGAACATCTTGAACCCTATTTTTTTCTTTTTTTTATTGAGACAAAGATTATTTACTTATTTAATATTTTTTTGCTTACTATGGTATATTATTTATTTATTATTTAATTGTTCACTGTTCTATTACAGAGAACAAAGAAATGGGATAAAATTGCTATGGTATGAAAAGGGGGAGGATTAAATAAACTCTGCTTCTTCCTACTCCATTTCGGGACGTGCTGTAATGAAACATCTGCACTTGTGTGATGCATTATACATTGTATCGTATGCATGTTCGAAATAAACTGAAACTGAACTGAAAAAAAGCATACAATGGCGTAAATAAATAAAGCTTTAGCGGCGACTAGAGTACATTTTTTAAAACAATAGACACCCGTTTACAAAGCAGCAGCGATTCTCAGGTTGTCCAATAGATGGCACTAGCAACCCCCGCGTCCACTGTCAATGAAGAAGATGTAACTGACGTCATGGGGAAGTAAACAAAATACTTGTCAATACTCAGCAAGATAAACTGGTTATTTCAGCTCCCAAATTATATTTAGTAGTTGCCACTTGGGTGGAAAGCGACCATGACAAACGACTATAGTCATGCGTACTCCATACTAGCAACAAAAATGACAAGTAAATAACGAAAGTAAAGCCGATATTGGGTCATGCGGTATCGTGTATGGTCATGGTTGGAATCAGAACGTCCAGTATTCTTTCTTGGAACAACCCTACTGGTAGGGCTTATGTTGTTATTATATGTTGGCGGCATCCAAGCAAGTCTCAGTTTAGGTCCAGGTGGAGACTTCCCACGTTTCAGAGGTATATAATTTTCTTTATTGCATTGTTTGACTGTTTTATAGACGTTAATATTTTTCCCGCCCTTTTTCTACTAGATGTGTTCTTGTATGCTCTGAGTCATGATGATGTGCCTTCCCTGGTGGTCAGTGTGGCTCTCCTGCTGTTCTTTGGACCATGGCAGGAGCGTCGCTGGGGAACAGTCGCCTTCCTCGCACTGTCCACCTTGACAATGACCATATTGCCTTTTGTTTACACCCTGGTCCTCTTCGTCTTTAGCTTTGAGGCCAGCCTGGTCTGTGGCTATGCTGCCATCCAGTTGGCATTGTTTACAGCCCAGTGTCATCACATGACAAGGAGGCGATTACAGAGGTGGTTGCCTGTTTGGATTCTGCCCTGGTTGCTCCTGTTGCTTTTTCAGATTATACTCCCCGGAACACCGGCCCTGCTCAACTTCTGCGCAATATGCATTGGTCATAATTGTATCCTTTCCTAATTAATACTGGCACTCAGCATCAAGGGTTGGAATTGGGGGTTAAATCACCAAAATGATTCCAGTGCGCGGCCACAGCTGCTGCTCACTGCTCCCCTCACCTCCCAGGGGGTGGAACAAGGGGATGGGTCAAATGCAGAGAGTAATTTTACCACACCTTAGCTGTGTCCTAATTCAGGGTCTGCATCCTTCGGAGGACCCAGGAGAAGGCTGGACCTTCAGAGGCACCTCCGAAGGATGCGTCACCCGTTGTTAAATGGGACAGTCTAGCCTGCAGAGGATACTTACATTTGAAAGTGTATTCGCTGTTGGTGCCGCTGCTTGTATTTGCCGCCATCGTCAAAATGATCCGGGTTGAACAAAGTCGCGCAAAGCATCTTGGGATATGGGAGGCCACTAAGGATAGTCGCGGTGCATCCTCCAAATACAGGGAAAAGGAGGACGCATTTACGTCAGCTGCATTTGGAGGAGCCTTCGAATTTGAATGAATTAGGACAGCTTTCGCGCAGCGTTGTGACTAGAGATGTCCGATAATGGCTTTTTTGCCGATATCCGATATTCTGATATTGTCCAACTCTAAATTACCGATTCCGATATCAACCGATACCGATATATACAGTCATGGAATTAACACATTATTATGCCTAATTTTGTTGTGATGCCCCGCTGGCTGCATTAAACAATGTAACAAGGTTTTTCCAAAATAAATCAACTCAAGTTATGGAAAAAAATGCCAACATGGCTCTGCCGTATTTATTATTGAAGTCACAACAAGTTTGGTGGTAGCGGGGGTGTATATTGTAGCGTCCCGGAAGAGTTAGTGCTTCAAGGGGTTCTGGGTATTTGTTCTGTTGTGTTTATGTTGTGTTACGGTGCGGATGTTCTCCCGAAATGTGTTTGTCATTCTTGTTTGGTGTGGGTTCACAGTGTGGCGCATATTTGTAACACTGTTGAAGTTGTTTATACGGCTACCCTCAGTGTGACCTGTATGGCTGTTGATCAAGTATGCCTTGCATTCACTTGTGTGTGTGTAAAAGCCGTAGATATTATGTGATTGGGCCGGCATGCAAAGGCAGTGCTTTTTAGATTTATTGGCGCTCTGTATTTCTCCCTACGTCCGTGTACACAGCGGCCTTTTAAAAAGTCATACATTTTACTTTTTGAAACCGATACCGATAATTTTGATACTGATAATTTTGATACTGATAATTTCCGATATTACATTTTAAAGCATTTATCGGCCGATATTATCGGACATCCCTAGTTGTGACGTAAGCCGCCTTCAAATTCGCCCTTCGAAGGATGCAGACCCTGAATTAGGACACAGCTCTAGTGTGTGTGGCTATCAATGTAACTTTAACTTTAACACAAGGATTGTGTAAATTCCAGCTCAAACCACTTTGTCCAAGATAAAGTTCTTGGGATGGCCATCCATCCATTTTCTACCGCTTGTCCCTTTTGGAGTCGCGGAGGGCGGTACACCCTGGACAAGTCGCCACCTCATCCCAGTCTTGAGACTGGCCAGATGGGATGGCCATTTTCCTACAATTTAAATTCAATTACTTTGGAACCTCAATTTACGAGCTTAATTGGTTGTGACTGTGTTCTTAACTCAAAACACTTGTATCTCAAGAAAATCTCCCATTGACAATGAATTCAAATCAATTTAATTGGTGTTTCCCCCTCCAAAACAGCCAAATTTTATTGTGTAACAGAACTTTAAAAAATAAAAAAATATTTAAATTTTAGATACAACATATTGTATGTATACAATTCAATATAATGTATTACTTACAACTACAGTAATTTTTTGAAGTAATTTAATAATATACAGCATTTACTTCTCCGTCAAACACACCATCAGCAGCTTTTCTGTATGTTCATAATAAATGTATACCATTTACATAATATTTTAACATTCTTGGCTGACGTTTGACTCATTCTGCTTCAGTACCTTGCAGACCAGCAGTGATGCGCTCAAATTGCTTCTCCAAGTCGGCTACACACCAGTCATGTTTTTGATGATTTCCTTTTTTAATTCAATTAATATCACTAGCATCTTCTCAGCTTTGTCCTTAACACTCACCGTCTTCCTTCCTATGGTTGAAGAACATATTTATGTCCATCTCTAGCTATAAGCTATTGCTAGCAAGTAAGACCAGATGTTTTGGTCAGAACTAACGGGGTTCACTGTGACATTTTCTCAGACAACTAAAGACAGGGATGTTTGTAACTATACATTTTTTTAATGCAACTTAAAACAACAATTATCCGAGAGACAGCTCCTGTCCCAAAACACTCTTAAGTTGGGGTACTTTTAAGTGGAGATATCACTGTATGTTTTGCCACGGAATGTTTTTCCACAGTTGGAGGTCTATATTAATTTAACTAAACGTCCAATCATGTTCTTCTTTTGACCACAAACCACATTTTTTCATTTGTCTTTGATTGATCAACCATGAATTTGACAAATGACAGAAATCGGTTATTCCCATCCCTGATACTTTCCTCTAACCATCAGTAATATTTGCCATTTCTTGTGTTGAATAACTATTTTTGCCACTTTTGTGCCCTTCTCCACTAAATTTAGATTTCTGTTAGAGGTATTGCTATGTGTTGTCTAGAGCAGTGTTTTTCAACCACTGTGCCGCGGCACACTATTGTGCCGTGAGATACAATCTGGTGTGCCGTGGGAGATTATCTAATTTCACCTATTTGGGGTAAAAATATTATTTGCAAACAACTAATTATAGTCTGCAAATAAAGTGCCGTTGTTGAGTGTCGGTGCTGTCTAGAGCTTGGCAGAGTAACAATGTTATACTCTTCCATATCAGTAGGTGGCAGCAAGTAGCTAATTGCTTTATAGATGTCGGAACACGGTATGTCGTGATCCCAATATGCAGACGACAGTGGGAGGCAGTATGCAGATGAAAAGGTATCTAATGCTAAAACCAAAAATAAACAAAAGTTGAGTACCCCTTAGAAAAGGCATTGAAGCTTAAGGAACAAAACTAGAAACTGAACTGGCTACAAAGTAAACAAAAACAGTATGCTGGATGACGGCAAAGACTTACTGTGGAGCAAAGACGGCGTCCACAATGTACATCCGAACATGACATGACAATCAACAATGTCCCCACAAAGAAAAAGAAAAACAACTGAAATATTCTGGATTGCTAAAACAAAGTAGATGTGGTAAATATCGCTGAAAGGAAGACATGAAACTGCTACAGGAAAATACCAAAAAAATAGAAAAAGCCAGCAAAATAGCAGCGCAAACAAGAAGTAAAACACTACACACAGGAAAACAGCAAAAAACTCCAAATAAGTCACGGCATGATGTGACAGTGCACCTACTTTGAGACAAGAGCTATATTGATGCATGCTTGGTTATGGTTTAAAGTCATATCCAAAAATTGTGACGACTTTTTACTGTCAACTGAGTTTTGTTTTTTAATGATTTCTGCTGGTGGTGTGCCTCCGGATTTTTTCAACGCAAAAAATGTGCCTCCGCTCAAAAAAGGTTGAAAAACACTGGTCTAGTGCTATGGGTTCTTAACCTTTTTGACCTCAGGGCCCAACTTTTTCCACTCCAGAGGAGCCAACTCAAATATTACCACTGAATGAGTAATTTTACTCTTGATTCAATAGTAATATTTAACCTACTTACCGTTTACAAGTTTGTCAAATGATATGAAACCATGTGTTAATCACAAAAAATATTATTTATTTAACACATACACCTTAGGCTTCGGTCAGGCTGATTAGAAAAATAAATACTACCCAAATATGTTGCATAAGAAGGGACTCATAAGTAACTGACATTTTTTGTTTTCATACAGTTATGTTGTGCTAAAATAAATTAACCAAAATGACAATGAATATGTTTCCTAACTAAACCGTCAATACAGTTAAAGTGCAAAGGAAAATAAAGCTTCACCACTTCAATCATCATTTTTGCGTTTCTCAAACTTTTTTATTACTTTAGCTCGAGACTTCTTCTGTTTGTTTATTACAGATCAGGCCTCAAATTTTTACTTTTTAAGGTCAAAGCAAGTGTTGCCTTAAAGTAGGGCTCATATTTTAGGGCACCAAGGCAAACATTATTTTCTTTCGAGGCAGGGGTTCCAAAGCATGCATATACTGTATACTTACAGTCGTGTTCAAAAGTTTACATACACTTGTAAAGAACATAATGTCATGGCTGTCTTGAGTTTCCAATAATTTCTACAACTCTTATTTTTTTGTGATAAGAGTGATTGGAGCACATACTTGTTGGTCACAAAAACATTCATAAAGTTTGGTTCTTTTATGAATTTATTATGGGTCTACTGAAAATGTGACCAAATCTGCTGTGTCAAAAGTATACATACAGCAATCTTAATATTTGGTTACATGTCCCTTGGCAAGTTTCACTGCAATAAGGCACTTTTGGTAGCCATCCACAAGCTTCTAGTTGAATTTTTGACCACTCTTGACAAAATGTGTGCAGTTCAGCTACTTTTATAGGTTTTCTGACATGGACTTGTTTCTTCAGCATTGTCCACACATTTAAGTCAGGACTTTGGGAAGGCCATTCTAAAACCTTAATTCTAGCCTGATTTAACCATTTCTTTTACCACTTTTGACGTGTGTTTGGGGTCATTGTCCTGTTGGAACACCCAACTGCGCCCAAGACCAAACCTCCGGGCTAAAGATTTTAGGTTGTCCTGAAGAATTTGGAGGTAATCTTCCTTTTTCATTGTCCCATTTACTCTCTATAAAGCACCAGTTCCATTGGCAGCAAAACAGGCCCAGAGCATAATACTGCCACACACATCCTTGGTAGCAGACATGGCGCCTGTTTAGTTTGCTATCCTCTCTTCATACACGACTCTGGTTTGATATTGTCATTTTTGCCACAGGTGGTGGAAAAGTGCGAGTGCCTCTGCCCATACATACCACAGCTAAGAAACAGATATTTTTGACCCTACGGTTAAGAAACACTGGTCTTGAGGAAATTGAGTTAAAGTTAAAATCCTAGTGAGAGAATTCCAGAAAGTTAAGTGTTTGCAAAAAGGACAGGAAACCACCTCTCTCTATGCACTTGTCTATTCCTCCTCCTGAATGAACATTTCAGACAGTCAGACCTTCATCGGGATGCTCCAGGAGTTGGTGGAAGCCAATGTCCTGAGCTTCATCCCCGCTTCAGCATACATTCTTACTACATCCAGACCCACATTGCCAACCTACAGAACACAACAGATGTATGAGAAATGTATCCATTAAACAGCCATACACATCTTTATCGTTAACTTGTAACATTTTCACAGGTCCAGATCACATTCTGCGGTTTATGATGATCAGACAACATCACCTTCTATGAGGGACCCCTTCATTTTGAACCACCACCAGTGGGAGGAGCCTCAGGAGCTTATTGCCCTTTCTGAAGCAGAGGTGTTGGAGGAACAGATGCTGAGGGCTGGAATTATTGCCTCCTTACAGGATGCACCAGAGCATGTGAACGTAAAAGTGGAAATGACAAAATCTTCTGTTTCGGCTCTGAGGTTAGTAGCGACAGAAATCCCCTCACCTTATCGTCTGTATAGAATGATTTATGGAATAATTGTCATTGTCTATAATGATTCCTCTAGGCTACAACAGCTTGAGAAGATGGGCTTCCCCACAGAAAAAGCTGTAGTGGCGCTTGCAGCGTCGAAACAGCTGGATGGTGCCATCTCCCTGCTCATAGATGATCGAGTTGGCGAGCAGGCTGTAGTGGTAACAAAGGGAAGGACGGCAGCGCCACCTAAAAACCCTTAGGTATCTTATGGTGACATTATCTAACAATCTGAAACAGGCTTGGCCTTTTTAGGACAAACTACAGACTGTTGTTTGGGTTTTTGCTGAGCTGCAACAATTGGCTACAGGTTTTTTTCACAACTGTGTAAGAAGCCTCTCCTGGTTGCAGCATAATATTGCACTGCATTTTTCTGCAATTGTGTTATTTAGAAACATTCATTCATTATTTTTAATCAGTAGAGAACCAACTGTACTTGGAACGACCCCATTCCATCACCAAACTCAATATGGTGCCCCCTCTTGATATGACGCCATCTACAGAACTGGAGCCCATTTCCCCGCATAGACAGTGTGGATAAATGCATAAAAACTATTATTTAAATCTCCTAATTGCAGGTTTTTGTGGTCCTGGTCCATGATTACTTGTACTTATGATTAAAAAGGGAACATAAAATGATCGCCGATTCCGGACTTCCCTGCTCCCATAGACACCATAGCTTGTGTTGTCTTCATGCTCTTTCAGCATTTCCTCAAGCATCTTGATAAAACATCAGAAGAGGATGCAAAATATATTACTTACCATCCACGGCTTACCTTCTTTTTTTCTTGTTTTTGATCAATGAATCCGCTCTTCTTTTTTCGTTATTCCACACGCTCTTATTTAGTCTTTCTCCGCTCGAAATGGCGAAAATCAGGAGCACATTTGGCTTGAATCTTTTACGATTTTTCCAACCAAACACCGACCAAAACCCTTCTTCGAAGTCCGAATCATTAGAAAGACCGCTGCAAATTACACTCCTCTCGCTTGGTCCGTCCCATTTTTGTGCCAGTCAATTTGACAGGAGAGGTCCATACTTTCCTATTTTCATCATTTGGAAATGTATGCAGGCTGACCCCTTCTTTAGTTGTATTGTTACAGCCTGCAACAATACATCTGCTAGACATATTTGATCATTCCTTTTCAATTCTGCGTGAAAATAACATGATTCCGGATTAGGATGTTACCAAAACACACACTATACACAAGTTTAAATTGCCTCCAGGTGATGTAGGCAGGCTGATGCAAGCCCGCCCACATTTTGGAGCTGAAAGTGAGCGTTCCAAAATGTGTTAAAACCCGTTAAAAACAAGCCTAAAGTCACTAGTTTGGGTCCATAACTATTAAATTTTTAGGTCCAGAACTATGAAATAAGTGCCAAAGTTGTTTGCATTAATGGGGCCCTTTAAAGGCCTACTGAAATGAAATTTTCTTATTTAAACGGGGATAACAGGTCCATTCTATGTGTCATACTTGATCATTTCGCGATATTGCCATATTTTTGCTGAAAGGATTTAGTAGAGAACATTGACGATAAAGTTTGCAACTTTTGGTCGCTGATAAAAAAGCCTTGCCGGAAGTAGCGTGACGTCACAGGTTGGGGAGCGCCTCACATCTGCACATTGTTTACAATCATGGCCAGCAGCAGCAAGAGCGATTCGGACCGAGAAAGCGACGATTACCCCATTAATTTGAGCGAGGATGAAAGATTTGTGGATGAGGAAAGTGAGAGTGAAGGATTAGAGGGCAGTGGAAGCGATTCAGATAGGGAAGATGCTGTGAGAGGCGGGTGGGACCTGATATTCAGCTGGAAATGACTAAAACAGTAAATAAACACAAGACATATACAGTATATACTCTATTAGCCACAACACAACCAGGCTTATATTTAATATGCCACAAATTAATCCGCATAACAAACACCTCTCCCCTCCCGTCCATATAACCCACCAATACAAATCAAGCACCCGCACAACACACTCAATCCCACAGCCCAAAGTACCGTTCACCTCCGTAAAGTTCATACAGCACATATATTTCCCCAAAGTTACGTACGTGACATGCACATAGCGGCACGCACGTACGGGCAAGCGATCAAATGTTTGGAAGCCAAAGCTGTACTCACGGTAGCGCGTCTGCTATCCAACTCAAAGTCCTCCTGGTTGTGTTGCTGTAGCCAGCCGCTAAAACACAGATCCCACCTACAGCTTTCTTCTTTGCTGTCTTAATTTTTCATTAAACAAATTGCAAAAGATTCACCAACACAGATGTCCAGAATACTGTGGAATTTTGCGATGAAAACAGACGACTTAATAGCTGGCCACAATGGTGTCCCAATATGTCCGCACAATCCGTGACGTCACGCGCAAACGTCATCATACCGAGACGTTTTCAGCAGAATATTTCGCGGGAAATTTCAAATTGCACTTTACTAATCTAACCCGGCCGTATTGGCATGTGTTGCAATGTTAAGATTTCATCATTGATTTATAAACTATCAGACTGCGTGGTCGGTAGTAGTGGGTTTCAGTAGGCCTTTAAGTAGTGCCTCATCTGTAAGAAACATGCATTTTTAGGATGCAAAGTACACCTGAGTATTTGGATTACGCCAATGAAAAATCTTCCAAATTTCCTTTGCCAATGCCAAACTCCATATTTTGCCAATGAGTCTTATTTGGTGAATTGGACGATTGAAGTGTGAAAAACTAAGTCATTTTGACAGCTTAACAATCTATTCATGAAAGAAAAAGAATCCAAAGTAGCAGGAAGAAAAAACATGGAACAGCTTGGCACTCCCTTCCCATGTTGGTCACACACTGCTGTGGGATGGACTGTTTTTGTCTTCCTTTTTTAATATTAACATAGCGCTTTTTCTCCAAAGTGCTTTCCATTGAGAAATTCATTATCTACATCTAAGCTACATTCACAGCAGTCAGGGTGGCACTTGGGGCAAGGTGGGTGAAGTGTCTTGCCCAATAACTCAATGGCATGGACTAGGATGGCGGTGGCTGGATTGGAACCAGGAACCCCCAAGTTCCTACCATCTGAGCCTCACCACCCCATTATTTAACCAGCTTTTGTCGTAAGTATGACAACGTAGTTGGTTATGGCGGTCGCACATAAGTGTTTAACAAGGTTGAAGTCAGCATTGTTGGCAGGGCATTCCATCTTCTGGAAAATTCTTGCAGTATTATATAATAAATCCTGCTCTGTGGTGGGCTAGTGTTGGCATCATGGAGGATACGACACACACATTGTTGAGATATGGGATTTCCATTGGTTGCAAAATCTTTGCATTTAAATTGCTTCCAATGATGAACCACACGCTCAAAATAACATCAAATGTTTGGCATTGGTAGAGAAGAATTGGCTATTTTTTCATAGGCACAATCCACATGCTCAGCTCTAAAGCTCATCCCACAAATGTGGCACCACTTAAATAAGGAGGCTTCTTAATGGTATAACATTTAATGCCAAGAAGCATTGTTACAACAAAGACATAATCAACCAAACATCAATTTCCTTACTTTTTGGGCTTATTTTATAATCAGTTCCACACAATCTACAGAACTCTTGACAGTCACTCAATTAATCACTTACTATAACTCTCTATTTCAAAGTCAATGTCTGAGGATTTTACGATTGATTGTATTGATATATGATTGTGTCGGGATCCAAAATGAAGTGGCATTTTTTAAAAAAACAACAGAGAACATAATTTTTATTACAGCGATCATCGACACAGGATTATCTTAACACTAACACATTTACAGGAAAAATAATCATCAAAGTATGAAATGGTTACACGACAGCATACAAAATAAACTACCATTGAAAAATTTAAATACTGACACAATATGTTTGATATAGCATAAAAAAAGGAACACGTCTTTGTTATCAGGACAGTACAAACATAACAGTGGTTCCAGTTTTCCTATTTCCTCTGAGTGTGTGTTCATTTTTTTCCAGGAAAAAATAAAAATACACAGTTGATATGCAACAACTTGTAGTATATTGAATTACTTGTTCGGTGTGCATTTTCATTGAACAACACATATCTGAAAATAGTGATGACTTCCTCTTTTTGAGTGCGCTACGAAACACTGAGCTGAACCATTTAAGAGACGTATAACAAAAATTAATACTGGAGGTGTTTTCGTGTCGTTGCACATTGTACATGCTCAATATACTTAAATAATGACATCTTGTGGCATTGCGGTTACACTGAAACAAAGAATACAAGCTAAAGTCTTTCATGTCCACAGATTGATTAGTCTAAATGACCCTTTTTGCCCAGACGTGAGGCCTTAGGAGCACCACAGGTGATTCAGACCTTCGTGGGTGAAGAATGGGAGTGGTTATGGTGACGGGGGGAGTCAAACTACTGGAGTTTCCCTGAGGTGTCCCCCAACCTAAATCTGACAGTAAAGCCCCCCCGCCCAGCAGGGCCATCGAGTGTTGATGCGACTAATAGAGAGGGAAGCCAACCCAGCCTGCGGTCCTCAGGGTGATCGGAGGGCTACTTCCCTCCAACCTTGGTGTCGGAGGACAGAGGAGAAGCAAGTCGGTATGGGAGCGCACCTGCTCGCTTATCTCTGTAGAAACTAGGGGAGGCTGTGCCAAATGGTCCATCCCCAGATCCTAGATCAGGTTCTGTTGAAGAAAGACAGCAGTTGGAACAGGGCCTCCCTGCCCAGCACTGTGCATGCCCACGTGCAAGCTGTCGTCTTAATCTCACAAGGTTTTTAAGTTGATTCAACACCGATTGTTGTACATTCAAGCAGCTCTACCAGATCTCCTTGCTGCTGTGAAGTGTGCATGTTTGGCAAGTGGGGCTACAACAAAACTCATGTCCAGTACTAACCTAACACTTGTATTTAAACTAGTAGTGGGCCAGTAAGGCCTTCTCTGCAGTCCTATCAATCATCAAGTTTATTTATACAGCCAAAATCAAAAAGGGCTTCACAAACCACAACAACATCCTCGGATCTGATCCCAAATCCAAGCAAGAAAAAACTCAACACCCCGGGTGACCAGTGCAATGGATGCAGAGTGGATGCTAAACACTATCTGAAGCTCTGACCTACATTTTCAACTCAAAATCTATTTTGGTAAATTGTATTAATTTATCTTCATTTCATAGCTTGTCTCCTGGCCGCACTTTATGTGTATGTTAGAAATGAATTGTATTGGTCAAATCCGATTTGCCGTCCCAATGCAATCTGATCTGGGTATTCAGAATTTGGACTGCAGGCCCATTATACTTACAGTATACACTATAGGAGTGTAAAAAAAAATAAAAATCGATTTTCGAATGAACCATGATTCTTACTTGTAACAATTCTTATTTGGTTAAAAAAACAAAACGATTTTTCAAAAAACAAACACATTTATTACATATTTTTTATTTTTGTATTTGTCTTTTGCAGCCACTCAGGAAAATCATATTGTTAATGTAGATGCCCATATCTGCTGGACACATTTACTTTAGAAAAGATTTGTGTTGGAAACTTCTCTTGCCTTATTTGACTTTATTAAATGTTTGGGTAGAACAAAACCAATTTACTTTTAAGTAATATATACATTTATCAAAGCTGTTATCTATTTTTTGGAGGAATGTAGTTAATCATAGGACTGGCACCCAATGTTATTAAAAAAGTATTGATTTTGAATTGAGAATCAATTCTGAATCGAATCGTTACTCAAAAGAATCGAATCGTGTGGCGTTCAAAGATTCCCAGCGCTTCACTTTTTCCACATTTTGTTTTGTTATAGCCTTATTCTAAAATGGAATAAATTAAATATTGCCCTCAAAATTCTACACACAATACCCCATAATGACAAAAAAATGTTTTCACATTTGTTATTATAGGGTATTGTGTGTAGAATTTTGAGGACAAAAATGTATTTATTCCATCTTGGAATAAGGCTGTAACATAACAAAATGTGGGAAAAGTGAAGCGCTTCAAATACTTTCTGGATGCACTGTAAACTAGATTAGCAACGTAGCAGTTTTGTTAACCAGATTTCAAATTCACCACACTGCACCAGAGCTGGCGTAAAATATCGTCAGAAATTTGGGGGATTTCTTTGGAATTTATCCTTTCATTTTCCTATTTTTCACAATGTGAGACAAGAACACATATGTTTTTCTCTTTTTTGTGCAGTCTAAATTGTAAAAAAACAATGAAAAAACGGCTAGTGTGGGACAGCTAAGAATGTAGAATGGGAGTCATCTACTCCGCCTATAAAGCCCTCTAAAAAACGCCAACAGTACTCTATTTGCACGCCGAGGAACTATTTTAGTAACAAGGCGCCTTGACCACGGAGGTAACGTAGCTACTGCAGCTATGACATGCGAAGCTGCTGCATCGCCTTTGAGTTGGTAAAAGTTTGTGCTAGGTTATAAATCCTTCCTCACACTTGTATAGTAGAAGGTTGTTGCCATAAACCGAGAAGTTGGTCAACTGTAAAATTCAACTTCAAACTCAAGACGTGGCGAGGAAGACAGGACAAGACCCTCGTTTTCCCCCAGCATTTTCTACCTGAGGGGTGAGGAGTTTGATGAATTCATCATATAAATGGGGAAGACAAGTCCTGTGCTGAAAGATACAACCATCCCATCAGTCGGCATCCCAATGAGAGTGGACATTGTACAATAACTGATTGTTTTATTGTGTTTGTAGTTTGTATTTCTTGTTTAACACTCAGCAAGACTGCGACATGATGCTTAGTGTTTCAAATGAGCTAAATCTGCTTATCATCTAGCTTGTAAAACCTGGAGCTCATCCTCTATATATTCAGGCTAAAAAAGATAAGGCACTGGATCATCATTTGTTCCAAAGTGGTCGTTGTTGTCGCTCATGAAGTCTGCCATGATTAGTAGTAGTTGCTGTTGCCCAAAAATAATGCTTGAAATTAGCAAAGTACGTAAATTATTATTATTATGAATTTGACTGTTACTACAATACACCTATATTTACTGTATGCCATGTCTATACTGTACAAAGATGATGGAGGTTTTGGATATTTTTAGAGGGCTTTATTGAATTAAATGGAATAACTGTTTGATTAGGACAATGCATATTGATCAACATATGAGCAAAGCATCACAGTAAATATGCCAGAATTAGCTACAATAGCTAAATTTCATCTGTTGTCACCAGGCACCATCAAAACAAACACACATTTACAGACAAGATGCAGTACAGGTCAAAAGTTTGGACATCTTCTCATTTCAATGCGTTGTCTTTATTTTCATGACTATTTACCTTGTAGATTGTCACTGAAGCCATCAAAACTATGACACCTGTGAAGTGAAAACCCTTTCAGGTGACTACCTCTTGAAGTTTATCGAGAGAATGCCAAAAGTGTGCAAAGCAGTAGTCAGAGCAAAGGGTGGCTATTTTGAAGAAACTAGAATATAAAACATGTTTTCAGTTATTTCACCTTTTTTTGTTAAGTACATAACTCCACATGTGTTCATTCATAGTTGTGAATGTGATGCCTTCAGTGACAATCTACAATGTAAATAGTCATGAAAATAAAGAAAACCCATTGAATGAGAAGGTGTGTCCAAACTTTTGGCCTGTACTGTACATACCGTACCGGCTTTATAGGCGGAATAGATCAAATCTCCATTACCTACATTGTTAGACACCTCTTGCTAGCGGTTTTTCACTAGTTACAAACAAAAAAATGCTGGGTTATTTTGATATCTCAATTTATGAGTTGCGAGTGTTGGGTTAAATTTTGGAGTTATTTTTATGACGAGAAATCCATTTTTTGGGTTATAAGGGTATTATTTTAACTACATTTCTGGGTTTTCAAAACTATGAACCATTTTCAGGTTGTTTTTCAATGAGTAACACATTTTTGGGTAAAAGGATTTTTTTTAAATTAAAAATGTACTTTTTTTCTTGAATGGAATTTTATTAAGGATTAGTCTCATTAACATTATTTACAATCACACATCTTATGTACATGAAAATATTTGAGCATGCTGTACAGTACTACTATGATCATACACGGCAATTCTTGTAAAAAACAACGTCACTAATATCTTGCTTTTGAGTATATTTTAATGGAATAAAAATAATTTTGATTAGTAGTTGTGAAGGAGTAGGACAAACCATCAGTAAAATTTATATTTAACCAACTATTGGGTCAAGGTGAGCTAAATCGGGCAACCCAATAGTTGGGTTTGTTATGATCCGTTGCCCGGATCATGTTTTGTTCTGTTAGTTTGACTACCTCGGTTCTGTTTTCAGCACCCCTGGGTTCGTGTTTTAGTTGCCGTGACTGCAGATTAGTTTCACCTGCCTCTGATTAGCTTTCGGGACGCTCACCTGCTCCTGGGCACTAATCAGAGAGCTACTTATTCCTGTTTTTCGCCACAATCGGTCTGCTTCCTTGTTTGCACTACGCAACATTGACGATGTCTTCTATTTTGCTTCCGTGCAACCCGTTACGTTAAGCATTTCTATAATCTTTGATTCGTGTTCCTGTGCTAAGCTTCGCCATAGCGCCCACGCTAGTGATGTGTTGATGAAGCGTTTCGACACATTGCAAAACTATTGATACTGTGTCACTAAATACTGACATCTGCTGGACATTAAAAATCCCTACAGGCAACCTATGGACCGACTCAACTGACACTGATTTTATGACCTAGTATATACAATAATATAAACCAAGTCATTGTATTTCATTTAGGATTATTTCATATCTTCATTTAAATAAAAATATATTTTTATGTTTTTTAGATAGTCAATAAATAATGTGAACATGTATCATAACATGGAAATCTAAGAGAACGTGTTGTGAATGAGGATGCTTGTGGACTGGGAATTTTTTTTTTTTTTTTTTACACATTTGTATAAAAAAAACAACCAGTTTTTCCAACATATTACATTTTAGACGATTTCTCTTCTTAGTTATTATTTCTCCGGCTGTAGAAAAGACCCGTTCACAGGGCACAGAGGAGGCGTCAGTGCGACGCAGTTGCGTATCGGTCACGTGACCGAAACAGCTCATGATCGGTCACGTGACTTTCTAAAACCGGTACGCGCACCGACACAGGGTTTTGCTCTATGAGCTCGACGCATGCGCCGATGCATCGGTGTTGCCGGACCCATCACTAGCCCACGCTATCAGCACGCTTTTCTGTCTTTTTGTATTTTTGCACGATTTCATGGATAATAAATCAATGTCTCACCTGCACCTCGCCTCCGGAGTTCCTGCTGCATCTCGGGAGAACGATCGGCGCAGTAAAATGTCACCCCGTCGTTACAGGGTTTGGAATAACCCAACATTGTAGTGAGCATAACTCAGCTTTTGTGTTAAATACATTTAACCCAATAGTTGGGTTATGACCCAATAGTTTGGTTGTGAATAACCCAACATTAAGTTATCATAACTCAACTTTTTGGTTAAATAATTCAACCCAAAAGTTGGGTCGAAAAAATTAACCCAAAATGTTGAGTTAAAATAACTCAAATAAGGGGTTCGTCTTTTTCTGTACCAGCAGTTGGGTTAAAATTGGGTTATTTTTTAACCCAACATTTTTTAGTGTGTAGAATACCCAAAAAAAGACTAAAGACATATGCATTCTTGTCTCACATAGGGATTGTGAATGACAGGAAAAATTCCCCTTTAAAGTACCTGACTCAATTGTTGTAGCACCACTGTCCAGACACAACACTCCCCCCCCCCCCCGTAAGTTAAAAAGTAATATATTTTCTTGATTGGAAAGGTATACATTCCTACAAAATATCTACATAACAGTCACTACATCAACATTCAGCAGCTCGTTTCTCGATTGGCTTTTTCAAAGTGTTATTAATGGTGTGTATCTGAGGGCCAGCGGGGGCTGTGGGTGAGGATGTCTCAGCGTTACCTGGCCAGATGATAGCCTCCAGCAGCGTCACCCTACGAGCCAGAAGCTCGAGATCCGCCTGCAAGTCGCGGAACATCTGCAAGCTAAAGTCCTATCAGAGAGCAGTGACAGGGGGGGGGGCACTGAGTGAGGGGCGGGTGTGTGGAAACACCAGCCTGAGAGTCCTGGGGGGCTGCTCGTGACTGATCCCACTCCCTGACCCGGTAGGTGGCGAGGCAGCGGGAGTTTGAGCCCCATTACCTTGACCCCTGCCTTAAACTGAACCTGCCTCAGGCCTCCTACTCACCATGAATACCGATCATAGTCTCGAGGATTAAAACCCTCTCAGCTAAGATCTTCAGCGCCTCTCTGATCTGATGTATCCCGTCCCCCTGTGAAGATAGATACAGCCGTCAAAGTGAGGAGCGAAAGTTGAAGAACTGCTCGCCAAGATGCTGGTCATTTTCTCTCTCCACACAATTCAGCAGTTAGAAGGTTAAAACAGTCCACACATCTGCCCAGCACACATTGGTCTGCTTCCTATGTTTTTTCTCTATCTCCCTCATTCTCGGGCCATGCTGCTACACAGAATGACGCCAGTCTGTGCCATGCCATGGCTGGACAACAGCAGCATGCACATCACATGACACCTTTCCAGGATCTAGGTTTAATCATGCCCTATTCATTCTGGGTTCTTGCCAGGATACGATTTTCAGCACAATTTGATACAATTGTGGACATAAAATCACCACCTGACAGAGAGAGGGCTGTATATGCTCAAAGGACACCTTTTTAGGTCAAATATTAAGCAGGGGCATCGAACTGGGGATGTTGATGTTTGAAAATAATATGTAAGTTATTTAAAAAATGTTCTAATCGTTAATATACAATTAATGTAGCCGTAGAAGTTCAATAATAAGCTTTCTTAAATTAAATGAACGCCTAAGACAAAAATAAAATAAACATCTGTGGCAGCATAGGAGAAAGCTATGTACAAGTTCCACTTTTGCACCTCACTGCCCAGAACTGTGGTGTGTTCAAAGACCCTTGACAAAAGTTAGAAACAGGTGTCACTAGTTTTTTTAAAAAACAAGGGGAGACTTAGCTTCCAGGAAATGCACTAACAATAATGTACTCATGATAATAATAGTGTATCATTATGATTCGTAATAACCACTGATAATAATTGTATGTGTATCAACTCAGCTCTACTTTACACTCTTAAGTAAAAGAAAACTTGGCATATTTATATAGTCATATTTAAATTAATAATGTCAGGTTATATCAGAGGTCCCCAAACTTTTTGACTCGGGGGCCGCATTGGGCTAAAAAAATTTGGCCGGGGGCCGGGCTGTATATATATATAAATATTTATATATACACATATTCATATATATATATATATATATATATATATATATATATATATATATATATATATATATATATATATATATATATATATATATATATATATATATATATATATATATATATATATATATATATATATATATATATAATCACAAGACTATTTCATCTCTACAGGCCTGTTTCATGAGGGGTTTTCCTCAATCCTCAGGAGATTTTAATGGAAGCATTCACATACCATGGTTTGTATAGGGCACAGAGCGGGTGGGTACAGGCAGGCGTGGGGGCGTGGTGATTGGCTCATGTGTTACCTAGGAGGTGTTTCTTTCTGTGACGGCATGCTGATACAATTTCGCTGCGCTTGTTGAGGGATGACAAGTCTGGACTGTATGTTTCTCTTTTAAGCATAGGTTGCATCTTTTATTACCACTGTTGTAAGGTGTGCTGGATGAGCCAATGACCACGCCCCCACACCTGCCTGTACCCACCCGCTCTGTGCCCTATATAAACCATGGTATGTGAATGCTTCCATTAAAATCTCCTGAGGATTGAGGAAAACCCCTCATGAAACAGGCCTGTAGAGATGAAATAGTCTTGTGATTTTTTCCCCCACACATACATATTACGCTCTACCACGGTATCGAGCACTATTTTTTTGGATAATCTAATTAAGACATATATATATATTAATTAAGACATATATATATATATATATATATATATATATATATATATATATATATATATATATATATATATATATATATATATATATATATATATATATATATAAATATTTATATATACACATATTCATATATATATATATATTCAGAGCGCGATGATGTCACGTTGTCGAAGGTAAAATGCATTTTTAGACAATATGATTTGCCTAAGCGGCTAGGAGACACCGAGAGTAACAAGTGGTAAAAATTGGATTAGAAAAGACAGATTTACAAAAATAATTAAAAAATATATATATATATTTTTTTTTCTTGGGACTTCCCGCGCGCCGGATTTTGGATGCAGGCAGGCCAGATCCGGCCCGCGGGCCGTAGTTGGGGACCCCTGGGTGAAAGATAAATTATTTATACGGCCTATTAAATTGAATTTGTCTGCACTCTTTTGTAGAAAAAAACTCATGTTATTTAATTAATTATTTCGATAAAATAAATATAATAATATAAAATGTATGCAGCCGTGAAAAATCAAATTTGGCATGATTAGAACACACGCGCGTGTTTGTATCTGGAAGGGGTTGTTGCCAGAAGTCAGACGTGCGCTGCTATGGAAACGGAAATAAATGCAACGAAGAATTAGTTACAACAATGATTAAAATGACCAAAATATGGTAAATATTGTACATATTACATATTGTTATGAACGTGTCTGTTACTACATTATATATAGACTTGCAGTGTGTATATAAAACGTTGATGGAGGGTTTTAAAGTTGTTTTAAAGGACTTTGAAGGCTACAACGGTGACTCCTGATAGCCGCATCTTCTAAGCATTTTTATAATCTTTAAAATCTCCAAAAAAAGACGCGTGTTTTTGTCTCTCATAGGCAAAATTCCAAAAAAAGTGCAGTTCCCCTTTAATTTAGAAACAAATATAAATAAGAATTAAATGAATAAATAAAAGGAACAATAATTATAAAATAAAATATGATAATCAAATTTCAAATGTTTTGGTCGATTACTTGATTGCATAATTCAATTTAACTATAAAACGGACCCCAGCATTTTGAGTTGAATCAAAACTTGTTAAGGGTATATTATGAAGTGCAGATTTTAAACAATTCTGCAATACAATTGCAAATAACATGGTACTGATGTACACCAATGCACTAAACACATCCGTAAACATAACTTAGAGTGCACTTATGTTTGTTTGCATTTACAGTTGTTTAGGCCAGTGTTTCTTGACCATTGTTGGGTCGCCAAAAAATATCTGTTTCTCAGCTGGGGTCCGTATGGGCCAGCGGAACTCACTTGTAATACACTTTTCCACCACTTGTGGCAATAATGACAATCTCAAACAAACCGAAGAAACAAACAGAGAAGTTTCTTAAGCGCAAAAATTATGACTAAAGTGGGGAAACTGTATTTGCACTTACGTTTTCTTGACAGTTTATTTAAGAAACATGTATTATTATTATTAGTCATTTATTTTAGCACAACATAATTGTATGTGAAATTATTTTTCATCAGTTACTTATGAGTCCCTTCTGTTGCAGTATATTTGGTTAGTACTTATAATCAGACTGACTTGAGCCTAAGGTTTATGTGGTAAATAAATAATAATCTTTGTGATTAACACATGGTTTTATATCATTCGAAAATGTTGTTTACATGTTTAACTGGAAGTAGGATAGATATAATTATTAAATATGATTAAAATCAAGAGTAAGATTACTAATTCTCCATTAATATTTGAGTGGGCCCGGGGCCCTTCTGTATTGAAAAAGTTGGGCCCCAAGCTCACTGACAGTTTCAGATGACGGCGCTAAATCTTTTTTTGTGTGCAATCTAGCCAATCTGCGTTAATACATGAGTAATGCAATATTTTTTATGATTAATCACACAGGTTAACTTTTAAATTAATACAAAATGTTTTTTAATATGGTTTTAGAGCAGTGACAGCTGTTGTTCAGTTAGTTGCAAATAATTATTACTCCTGTCAAAGTGTTTTTATTTGTTGAATGGGTGTATTTTATCGGGTCATCAAATGAGAAAATGTCAGACATATTCATTCAAAATTAGTATTTTGTGATGGTGTCAGCTGGGATAGGCTTCAGCTCACCCGTGATAGTAATGAGGTCAAGCGATATAAAAAATGGATGAATGGGGCAACTAAAATAATCGAAAAAAATAACTACACAATAATAAATATTGTTAAATTATTACCTCTCTGTTCTCTTGTATTAACTCTTATAAAAACCTAAAAAGTGTCCAATGAGTGTATACTTAGATGTTGGGGGGTTAAAAGTTTGTTGTTGCTTTAAAACATAAACAACCACAATTCACCACCACAAAAAAACATGCAAAAATGAAAGGCTGCTGGTTAGTAACACAAAAAAAGCAAGCAATGTATTTATGTATGCAGTTTAATTGTGTTAGCCAATAGAGTGTGAGAATATTTAAAAACACTGCATGAATATTAGGCTAAATTGCCTTATTCCAATGTAGCAGCCTTGTTATGTATTAATGTAAAATGATGTCATGCATTGTTGCAAGATGGGATAAAAGAAGGTAGCTGTATCCACTCCACTCACGTCAGAGTACAACACGTCTAAACCCACCACCAACACGTACATGGAGTGATTTGGCATATATGCATTTTCTTTCATTGTCCTGTTTTCATCTTAGGAGAAGGAAGATCAATTTAGCCATGTCAATGATTGGGCCTTTGTTGCAGTGTCGTGTTGTTACACAGGACTGACCGTCCTGATGCTATCTTGACAGATATGCCAAAGTGACCGTGAAAGGTAGCCATAGCTTGCAGAGGGAGTCAGGGTCAAGAGGACAGCAGTCCAGAGCACACCCCGAGGACCGACAACACAACAACACATTGAGACTGAAGGCTTTCACACACAAACTCATTACGGTTGACCAGCTGTACAAAAAAAACACACATGGTAGGTGAGAAGACATGAGAGGACAAGAAAACACAGAACTGATGATAACAAAAATGATAATATCTTACATTTAGATTGCTCTTGTAAAATGAAAAAGAGGTCAAAGAAAGGGAAGGATTAGACAAACAGAGGAAAACACAATCAAAGGAATCTTAAAATAATTCATTTTTTTGGGTCTCACCACTACCACCAATTTGACTATTTCCTCACCGGTAAGCCTTTTTCTCCAGGCTCTCCTTTGGGACCTGGTGCACCCTGTTGGGAGATAGTACAACTGTTGGGTGATAGTACAACTGCATGTGACGCACAGGCAGGAATGTAATTGTGGTATTATGGTCAGCGTTGCCAGACATACGATAATAAAGGACCTTGTATAGGGAGAGGGAATTTTTGGGCAATTCCAAAAAATATGATTCATTAGGCCCAGACAGTACGATAATTTTACCTTCTGTGCGATCAATGATTCCAAAAATCTAATTATGTAGGATGATTTGAACCTTTCAGTACATGGTTATTAGCAAATCCATCTTGCACACTGCCTGCCACACAGGCGTATGTGCCCCTTTACAGCCTGGCAGTGGCAGTGTTTTTGTTGTTGTTGTTTTTAACTTCCCTTCAGATTGACAGTACACACTTACTTGTAGGAACATGTTTGTTAACATTATTATGCTCCAAGCAAAAATGTTTTCTACATAAATGTCGATTTATGAAAATAAAATCTACATATTCTAAATGGCATAATAATTTAAAATGACCAATTAAACCTTAAACCTTATTATTTATTGTTATTATTTCTATATTATATTTGCATTTGCTTTAATTTTCTTTCCTTTACATGTTTTGCAAAAGACAGTATTTGTTCCACCTGATAAATGTTTGAAATTGTTGAGATTTGTTGAAAGTGCCTTGGTTTTTATGAATATATGTTTGTATGTACAATTAAGGGGTCCCCAAACTACGGCCCCCCCAGCGTCCAATTTTGTGGAATAGCCTTCATTTCTAAGAACAAAAATAGACTGTCGAGTTTCAGATGAAAGTTCTCTTTTTCTGGCCATTTTGAGCGTTTAATTGACCCCACAAATGTGATGCTCCAGAAACTCAAATCTGCTCAAAGGAAGGTCAGTTTTGTAGCTTCTGTAATGAGCTAAACTGTTTTCAGATGTGTGAACATGATTGCACAAGGGTTTTCTAATCATCAATTAGCCTTCTGAGCCAATGAGCAAACACATTGTACCATTAGAACACTAGAGTGATAGTTGCTGGAAATGGGCTATGTAGATATTGCACCAAAAACCAGACATTTGCAGCTAGAATAGTCATTTACCACATTAGCAATGTATAGAGTGTATTTCTTTAAAGTTAAGACTAGTTTAAAGTTATCTTCATTGAAAAGTACAGTGCTTTTCCTACAAAAATAAGGACATTTCAATGTGACCCCAAACTTTTGAACGGTAGTGTACATATATACACACACATATATACACACACACACACATTTACATATAATAAATAAATATATATATATATATATATATATATATATATATATATATATATATATATATATATATATATATATATATATATATATATATATATATATATATATATATACACATATATATATATATATATATATATATATATACATATATATATACACACACACACACACACACACACACACACATATATATATATATATATATATATATATATATATATATATATATATATATATACATACACACACACATACATACATACATACATATATATATATACACACACACACACACACACACACACACACACATATATATATATATATATATATATATATATATATATATATATATATATATATATATATATATATATATATATATATATATATATATAGTGCGGCCCCCAGCCAAATTGTTTTACCCCAATGCAGCCCCGTTTGGGGACCCCTGATGTACATTGTTCAATAAAAAAAACAAAAAAACTTACTTGTAGGATGCAAAATGGACCCGCTCATCAAAGTGTCATAAATCATCAATAAAATAACTACTTTTACTTTCATTGCTTGAAATCTTTGAACGTCAACTCTATCTATTGTTTTTTTTTTACATAAAAAAAAAATGTTTTGTGGCCTTTTTTTCAGAAATAACAGTTTCTTTATAATGGGGAAATGCAAAATATGCAATATTAAAAATAAATAAATTACAGAGTAGAATATTTGAGGTTGGGTAATTACAGCCTTGAACAGGTCAATCATTCATGACAAGAGAAATGTTGATACAGTAGACAAGCGGACAAAATATATTATTCTTACAGTCCATACTGAGATTGGAGGAGAGAGAAAGCAGGCAGGACTTGGTTAAGTTTAATAAGTTCACACAAGTCTTTTATATATATTAGCAGTTTTCTGAAAATTACTTTTATAAAGTAATTAATTATAGTTACTTTGCCAAAAAAGTAATTGAATTACTAACTGAATTACTCTTTAATGAATGTAATTTATTACTAGGGAAAGTAATAATACGCTACTTAAAAAAAACACCTTAAAATATCTGGCATATGCAGTTTAATATAAGAGCACAGTTTGTGTGTGTGTGCTTTTAAAAGGCGGGGCCTGTTGCCTAGTGACGCATCGAGGGTTTCAACGGAGCTGCGTTTGTCAGCTTTAGCAGTTAGCAGTGGCAGTTTGTCGGCTCTGATACCAGCTCATATGCATTTTTTCACCGGATTATGTTACCTCAGGTTAATAAAGAGATGGAATGTGCTTCGATGGCTGTTATATCGTCTTGTCAACAAACGGTGTATTGTTTGGATTGTAAATTTGTCACTTCAATCATTGATTTGTTGTTCATTATTCCTATTGTGTAAGTGTGCGTATGTTGTTGTCTGCTGTGTCACAGTGCGATGTTGCCTCTTCCTACATCACGTTCATTTTAGTGTGGTGCTGCTTGTTGCTCTCACTAGCAATAATTACTAACGCCGTTATTACGAACACTCTATATTATAACTCTTTGGTTATATTTCAGACTGCTAACCTTTAAACTAAACAATCATATCACATAATGAACGCATGTAAAGTCAGTTTTGGGCCCTATAATTGCACAAGTGTTAAAAGTGAAACTGCTTTATAAACAATACCATACATGATCGGCATAAACATGGTATGTGTGTGATCAGGGTCACAACGAGTAAAGTTAAAGTACTACTGATAGTCACACACACACTAGGTGTGGTGAAATTAACCTCTGCATTTGACCCATCCCCTTGTTCCACCTCCTGGGACGTGAGGGGAGCAGTGAGCAGCAGCGGTGGCTGCGCTCGGGAATCATTTTGGTGATTTAACCAAAAATTCAAACCCCTGATGTTGAGTGCCAAGCAGGGAGGTAATGGGTCCCATTTTTATAGTCTTTGGTATGACTCGGCCGGGGTTTGAACTCACAACCTACGATCTCAGGGCGGACACTCTAACCACTAATGCTGGAATTATCCTCTCGCATCACATAAGATTAAAGATTAAAGATTAACATAGCTTGCTGTCCTCCTGTCAAATTGACTAGCGCAAAATGGCACGGACCAAGCAAGAGGAGTTCAATTTACCGGGATCATTTTTATGATTCTTACTTTGAAGAAAGGTTTGGGTTACGATGAAAAAAATACATAATACTAAAATCAATTACGATCCTGAAAAATCAGGAGAAAAAATAAGAGAAAAAGATTGTAAGTAGGGATGTCCGATAATGGCTTTTTGCCGATATCCGATATTGTCCAACTCTTTAATTACCGATACCGATATCAAGCGATACCGATATATACAGTCGTGGAATTAACACATTATTATGCCTAATTTGGACAACCAGGTATGGTGAAGATAAGGTCATTTTTAAAAGAATTAATAAAATAAAATAAGATAAATAAATTAAAAACATTTTTTTGAATAAAAAAGAAAGTAAAACGATATAAAAACAGTTACCTAGAAACTAGTAATTAATGAAAATGAGTACAATTAACTGTTAAAGGTTAGTACTATTAGTGGACCAGCAGCACGCACAATCATGTGTGCTTACGGACTGTATCCCTTGCAGACTGTATTGATATATATTGATATATAATGTAGGAACCAGAATATTAATAACAGAAAGAAACAACCCTTTTGTGTGAATGAGTATAAATGGGGTAGGGAGTTTTTTTGGGTTGGTGCACTAATTGTAAGTGTATCTTGTGTTTTTTTATGTTGATTTAAAAAAAAAAAAAAAAAAAAAAAACCCCCGATACCGATAATAAAAAAAAACGATACCGATCATTTCCGATATTACATTTTAAAGCATTTATCGGCCTATAATATCGGCAGGCCGATTTTATCGGACATCTCTAATGGTAAGCCTTTAGTATTTTATTTTGTGTCCTCTTCTACTGATGTTTTCCTCAAGACGCTTAAGGAAATGCTGAAAGAGAATGTGAAACCACATTGTTTGCTCATAATGTTAACTATATATCAGTTTTGAAATAATCGTGGACCAGGGCGACAAAAAGATACAATTAAGTGATCAAAATAATATTTTTATATCATTTTATCCACATCGTTTATACGGGGAAATGGGCTCCAGTTCGGTAAATGACGTCACACCAAGAGGGGGCGACATATCGAGCCTGACGACGGAATACAGTTAGTTATCTACCCATTACTCAAAAAACTAATTGATATTATGAGAAATGACTGCAAGATTCATTTTTGGAGCAACGAATATATGAAGAGAGCTACTTTGTGAAATTTCGGTCATCCGGACGCTATGGGTGCTTTAGGCTTAAGAAAATTCTGTCCTTTCCCATCTGGGAACGCTGATTATGTTAGAAAAAGAGAATGAGCTTACCGGCTCTCCTCTAAAGCCCCTTTCTCCTTGGTAACCTGAAGGCCCCTGAATTCAAAGAGTACGCTTTTGCTTAATCTTAAGGAATGATCAAATACAAAACCTGCTCACTTGTACTCACTCTCTCTCCACGCTCTCCCTTTGGTCCCACAGGACCTGATGTTCCAGGGGTACCGGCTTTACCCTGTCAAAGAACAATGTCAAATGACAAACTTGGTCCACAAACAACTTGTTTCTAAATTGACATGTGAGCATTCTCACGTTGTGTCCTGGTGGGCCAGGAAGTCCTAGCGGGCCTTTTGGGCCTGGGGGACCTGTACACAGTAGGCAGACATGTTCATGTTAGTGTTGCTTGTGTTTAACACTGGAGAGCTTTCATGCTGTCTCTCACTGGACACTTCATTAGGTACACTTATGCAATCTAATGAGATCATCTGCCTTTACAAAGACAACAATGCTTTGAGTTTAATACATTTTTGTTTATTACTGTGGTTGTACTTTTGACGCTATGTAGAACAGCACTTCATCTTACTTGTTCTAATATTTTGTTGTTTATTTTTTGTTTTTTTGTGATGCGTTGTAGTCGTACATCACTGCAAACTACAATAACAATAAAATATAGTTCAATGCGATGAGGTGGCGACTTGTCCAGGGTGTACCCCGCCTTCTGCCCGATTGTAGCTGAGATAGGCTCCAGCACCCCGCGCGACCCCGAAGGGAATAAGCGGTAGAAAATGGATGGATGGATGGTGATGCGTTGTAGTCGTACATCACTGCAAACTACAATAACAATAAAATATAGTTCAATGCGATGAGGTGGCGACTTGTCCAGGGTGTACCCCGCCTTCCGCCCAAATGCAGCTGAGATAGGCTCCAGCACCCCGCGCGACCCCGAAAGGGACAAGCGGTAGAAAATGGATGGATGGATGTTTTAAAAGTGTCAATCAAAGCTATGTATTATTGTTCGAGTTTGCCCTTGTTTGAATTCGGAAGATTCCTGTTCCCAATGATTCTCAATTCCAGGGTCAAAAATGTAATTTTAATTTCTCACCAAGCTATTTTTTTTAAAAGGTAGGTACATATCAATCCTTTGAACTTGAATATAAAGGTCATGCATCAAAACAATAACAGTGCAATACTTTTTCATAACATGGTCACTACTGCCTAGTTTCTCTTGTTATATTCTTATTTTTTTACTGTTATATTTTTATTGTTATTGTAATATTTTCTACTTTATTTCCATTTATACCCCCATTATTTACTTTTTAAATTCGATCTCAATTCTGTACACTTATCTATCTATCTATCTATCTATCTATCTATCTATCTATCTATCTATCTATCTATCTATCTATCTATCTATCTATCTATCTATCTATCTATCTATCTATCTATCTATCTATCTATCTATCTATCTATCTATCTATCTATCTATCTATATTTTCTTTCCACATGAGTAAACTTTCACACAAGTTTGACTTTATTTATGAAAACCTCGTAAAAAGACAACATTTACACATATATTGTAGTTTATGTGTTAGAGACAGGGAAGTTCCGTTTTAATGCTGCCGATTCAGATCATCCATGGGTGAAATCGGCCGATACCGATCACATGTATTAACTGTACATGTTTAAATGTACTTATGCTGATTACTTTTGACAGTGTAACAATATCAAGACTATATTTAAACCGATTCCTTGTTTTTCTTTTATTACATGCAATTGTTTGAGCAACGTAAAGTTAGAAGTACACAGTAACTGAACAAAACAAAAGCAAAAACTACTATCTATTATTGTGTCCAGGGAATTATTACCTGAGTTTATATACATGAACAAAAACAACAATAGAAATAGACAGAATCACTCACTCTTGTATCGATCATATGCTGATACTACCCTGCCATCCTTTTAATTATTGTGTACGGACTGTGACAATGCTGACACACCAACTGTTGTTATATTATCCTCTCCCTAGACTCTTATTAATGTACTTATTAATTTCCTGTTAATATCTGCCGACTTTCTTAAACTTTACTAAGGATCCGTGCCCTTCACAATACCCGGGGATTGAACTATGATCCACAGATTTAGAGTCGAGAGCGCTAGCCAAAGAGCTAAAAGCCTGTGATGTCAGCTTGGGACTTTTTAAGGCGTTTAGGAGTGAAATGTACCAACATACTCTCACACAGCCACACCGAGCGGCATTCATAACAGGTGTATCTAATAATATATCTGGTGACTTTACACTCAAATGATCTAATGCAGTGGTTGTCAAACTTTTTTCCACCATATACCACCATTAAAATACAGTAGCAAAGTAGGCAGAGTATTCATTAAAAACATAGAAGTTTTATGGAACAAATATATTTAATATTTTGGCCACTGTAACATTATACACAATTTGAAAAATAACACTGTTTGAAAATAGGAAAATGAAACACCATACTTGAATCAAGTGATTATTTGGTGTACCACGAGATGGAGCCCGCGTACCATTAGTGGTACAGGTACCATCGTTTGAGAATCACTGATCGAGTGATATGGAACAAAATACATAAGGTTTGAAATGAATGAAAAAAAACATTGGCAAGTACTAGATACTGAAAGTATGTCGCTTGATCATGTATTTTAAAACTCCTACTATGCAAATACAGTATAGGCACCCACCTATCGGCCCGGGGGGACCCTGAGGTCCTGGTCGAGAGTCATGGAACGTGTTGGTGAAGAGGAGCTCTTTTCCCCGATCTGAAAAAAAAAGAAAGAAAATGAAGTAAGGCATTAATTAAATATATTTCAAATAATTTTAGGAGATGTTGATTTGGTAGGTGTTTAGGGTCACTGTTTGTACATTTTTTTTGCTAGATTTTTAAAATCTATTTTCCTATAGAAGTCTTTAAATTTTGATTATCGTTGACTTTATAGAAACATGAAAAAATACTAATGAATCATGCTGAAGCAGCAAAATTAGTGAAACACAAAATCTGAGACCCTTTTTTGCCAAGAGTGTATACACTTGACAAATTATTCAATACTAATGTAATACATATTTAAACCACACGATGTCACTGTGTCACTAAAAAATCCAGTGTCCATGAATTCATTTCTTTCAATAGTAATTTTTAAATGTGTGAATAATGTTTGATGGATGAAGCCAGTTTAATAATTTTTTAATATGGCATTAAGCAAAGCCAGTATTTATAGCATAAATGAAAGTTGGATTAGCATTTTTTGGATGGGCAACAATGACAGAGGCATTTTATCATTTAGGATGGGATTGGATAGACGTTATTTATCCCACAATGGGGAATTTATGTGGTTGCGGTGCAGATTTTACATATAGTAACAAAAGTAAAATGAGTAATAAATAATAATATCACCACTATGCGAATGCACTATGTATAATAAATAAATACCGTATATGATATGCTTTTCATGAGGATGTTCCAGCAGTTAAGGCTGCTAGAAAAATCAGTGGCGGGCCGTGCATTTCACACCTAGGCCTTCATTGATGTCCTACTTAGTCCGCCTTTAATAAATACCTCTCAAAATACCATAATTTATATCACCACATGACCATGGCTGGACAAATACTGTACAGAAACACACATGTGCACTACTACGCATTGAATCACCTGAGTAGTGTACAAAATGATCATATTGATGGTATTTTAATGAAAATGGGAAGAGGTTTAGCCATGGTTAGGAAGTGCTCCACCTTCTTCACATCCTCAACAATGGGTCAAGTCATACAGTCCTTGGTTTTCTGTCATCTTCATTACTGTCCTATAATATGGTCCGCTACGACTATGTCTGACCTGAACAAACTGCAACTTGTTCAGAACAGAGCGGCTAGACTGGTACTTAAATGTTCTTTGCGCACTAATATTTCATTTATGCATTCACGCCTGTCCTGGTTGTCTGTCGAACAAAAGATGCATTGTAGTCTCCTTATGTTCTTTAGAACTATCATGTTAGATCAATCACCAGATTACTTTTACAAACAGTTTTTAAAATCAACTAACACACATATTCATGACACTAGGAATGCCAGCAATGTCTATTTGGCACTTCCTGCTCCCAGGACCAATATCTTCAAACATACAGTCATGTATAGATAGATGTATATCATTCTGGAATCGGTTGCCATCTCACATTAATCTCTCACAAAGTAAATTGTCATTCAAGACAGCTTTGAAGATACACCTATTGCAGCTGCCCACATGACGTGATTTTTTAATACTGGGTTTAACTAGCTTTTTTATCTTATGTTGTATTTTTCCTTTGTATAATGTTTGGTAATGCATGTATTCTTTGTACTTTTTTTTTGTATGCTCCTATATGGACCCCAGGAAGACTAGCAGTCGCCTTGGCGTCAGCTAATGGGGATCCATTCAATAAACAATAAAACGGGCAATTTTCTGGCGCATTTAAAAGTGAAAAAACCTGCAGCAGCCATTAAAACATACAGTATCTCTACATGCTACTGTCAAAATTTTAATAATTGTAAAAACATAATAAATGTGAAAAAATAAAGAAATTAAATATTTGAACTCACAATTTGTAGAACCCATCTGACGCCGTACAAGCCAGTCGTACCCCTCCTAGGGCCTGATTTACTAAAGGTTTGCATGTACTAAAACACGTGCAAACTTAATAGCACACACAAAGCTGATCTACTAAACGAACTAAGTGGATTGCGTCTGTTAAATAGGCATAATAAGGCATGCAATCCACTTTGCGTCTCTGTCTTTATTAATATGCAAAATATATGCTGATCATTAAAACACCCAATATATTGGGAGGAGAAAATGCAAATATAATCATTGGGCACACGCAACGTGATTTAACAACACTCATCAGAATTCTGCGAGCTCTATTTGCCGTTTTATTAGCATATTATTATTTATTAGCATATGTCAGGAGGATGTGCGAACTGACAGTTCCGCACATGGGTGCAGGATCAGCGCTCGCGCTGCACAGATAGACTCTAACGCCGTGGTCGCATGGTTATGCGTGGGTTGTTCTCCCAAGATGTAGCAGGAACTCCGGCGGCAAGGTGCAGGTGAGAAGATTTTTTATTCGCATAAATCATACAGGATACAAAATAAATAAAACTAGCGTGACGATCGCACGGGAAGCAAAGCCAAGGAAGCTAGCGCGAAAGCTTAGCATAAGGAATTAAATACCGGTAAGTAGACAAGCAAATAAGACAACCAGACAGTGTGTGGCGAAAAACAGGAATAAGTAGCTCTCTGATTAGTGCCCAGGACAGGTGAGCGTCCCGAACACTAATCAGAGGCAGGTGAAACTAATTTGCATCCATGGCAACTAAAACAAACCCAGGGGTGCACAAAACAGGAACTAAGGGAGTCAAAAAACTAAACAAACATGATCCGGGCAACAGATCATGACATAGACGATGGAAAGACGAGAATTCTCCGTCATACGTGTGTCAACATCTTGGATAGACAGAAGGAAAAAAAATATTAGACATATTGTCTATTCATCAATTTATTTTTATAATTTTGTGTGCCGGTGTATTTTTTTTATGTCGAGCGTGTTTTTCAATTTAGTAAATATATTACACTTTTTTTTTTGCATTTGAGTCATTCCAGACGCAAAAATGAGCTGGTGATGAACATCTTTAACCCTTTTTTTACCTTTTTAATTTAAAAAAAAAGATTATTTATGTATATAATATTTGTATGCTTACTATGGTATATTATTTATTTGTTCACTGTTCTGTTACAGAGAACAAGGAAACTGCTATGGTTCATTTCGGACGTGTTGTAATGAAACAACTGGAACTGTGTGATGCATTACATTGTATCGTATGTATGTTCCAAATAAACTGAAACTGAACTGAAACTGAACAGCCTCACGCACAGAATGAAGTGTCAGTGTGTATATGTTTCTGTGTTCTAGATTGCGATTCCGAAAAGCTGTTACAGATTATAGATGTGTGCTGCATGAATGTGCAGAAAATTAGTGTCTCTGTGGTAAAAGCCCTGTATGCACGCAAAATCATCATTTAAAAATAAGGCGGTTTGCACCACTTTTTAATTGTACGTGCATTGTTAGTAGCTCACACGCAACACACCCACTCATAGTACATGCTATTTTATTTTTTGCACACGCTGTGGTATTTGGATCTCAGTAAATCCGGCCCATAGTTAGTGGTGGATTGGAAGTGGCGGACAAACCATTTCACTAGCTGGGACAGGTTAGCTAGCTGAAATGTCCTTCTTGAAAATGGCCTTGCAAGTATATATCTGCAACCTAATCAATGTTTTGCTGTCCTTCAGCCATTGTGGGTTTAAAAAGCGAGTAGATATCAGATTTCTCTGTTACGCGAGTATGGTTACGGTGCGGCTTCGCTGATCGGCCAAGCATTTCCTGCTCTTGCAACTCACAACACAAAAATCGGATACTCACTTGTGAGTATCCGATCCTTCTGTGAGTAAGTAAGTCAGTAAGTAAGTAAATTTAATTTATAAAGCGCTTTTCACAGATAAAATCACAAAGCGCTGTACAAAACATAAGTGAAGTAAAACAACAATTCAATTTAAAACAACAGGGGCAACATCATAAAAAGGATACAAAGTGGATTAAAAATGATAGTTAAAAGGTGCATTAACTAAAAGCGTTACTAAAAAGAGAAGTTTTCAAATGTTTCTTAAAAGTTTCAACACAGTCAAGATCACAAAGGGAGTGGTGTAAATTGTTCCAGAGCCTGGGAGCTATAGCCTGAAATGCCAGGTCTCCACGGGTTTTAAAACGAGTTTTCGGGATCTTTAGAAGACCCTGGCCTGAAGACCGGAGGCTGCGCTACAGTATATTCATATATAGAGGTTTTTTTGAAATAGGGACAGATACAAAAACATAGACATCTGAAACAGTTATCCAATGTATGCATCATAGTGTTCGTAGCCAAAGCTAATTTACAACACTTGTCCCCAACAACAACAACAACAACAACAACAACAACAACAACAACAACAACAACAACAACAACAACAACAGAGATCCAACATCATTAAAATAGGAAAATAAAAAATAGAATGAGTCGATAATAATGATAATAGTAATAAAACAGAAAAAGAGCAAACTAGATAAAAGCCAATAATAATAATAACACAGACAAAGTGCAGACTAGATAAAAAACAATTAGTAAAAATTAGTAAAAACTAAACATGGGAACACGATTGTTGCTCAACTAGCCATCATTTTGTTTGTTTTTTGAAAGTGACAAGTGCAGGTATACTTTTCAAAGTGTCCGGTAAAGAGGTATACTTTTCAAAGTGTCCGGTAAAGAGTTCCATAGTTGTGGTCCTTTTATTGAAAAGGCAGTCTGGGCAAAAGATGTTCTACGGAATGGAACACAACAGTTGCCTTTTGACATTGCTCGGGTGGTAGATCTGGTACCACTTTGCAGTCTTGTAATTGCCTTGCAGAGCAATTGGGGAGCAGAGTTATCCAAGGATTCAAAAAACCATTTTGACTGTGTGTAACAAAATAAAATTGGTAAAACTTAAAATATTGTATTTGGTTAAAATTTGGCAATGATGATATCGTATACTCTTCTTGTCTAGAACTTTCAAGGCGCGGTTATAAAGACACTCAATGGTCTTGATTGATGACTGGCAAGCCAGTGATGTACTGAGGGGACCCACCATGCAACGCACGGAAAGTCAGGACTAAAATTTTAAACTCAATGCGGAATAACGTGGGTGAAGTGTCTTGCTCAAGGACAGAACGGCTGTGACTAGGATGGCAGAAGCGGGGGTCGAATCTGGAACCCTCCGCCCAAAAAGTTACATGGATTCGGCACTGACAGGACGAGTCCACATAGACTACATTTACACTGCAGACCAAAGTGACCCAAATCAGATTTTTAAAAAAAAATCTGACTTTTTCCAGCTGACTGTTATCAGACTTCATTTTAAACACGCACAGGACCCAATGTGGCCCCAATGTAGCCTCGACATCACTTGCATGCTCAGTTTGATAAAGTAAAAACTAGAGAAAGTTGACCAGATTCCGTAAATGAACAAGGAAGTCGCTAATACTACAAAATAAAACAAAAGTCGCCACCATAGGTATGGTCGCCACACCTTAAATTTTTTTTTTTAACGTGAAAATAAATTAAAGTAATGATGTATGTGTGGGGAGGCGGGGCCGGCAGACCGATAGCGAGGCCGACTCCGACTCCGAGATGGCGGCGAGGAGGCGTGGCCGACAACGAGGCAGGGCACACCGGGGCTAGGGTTGGGTATCGAGTATCGAGTATCGATTGGAACCGGGACTAACTTTCCGATTCTCCCGGAATCGTTCAAAAGTTTAAATTTCGATTCCTATTTTCGATGCTGTCACGCCAATTTAGTCCGCCGACCGGAAAAAAATATGTCCGCCGAACCGGAAGAAGAAGCCGCTGAACACCAACGAAGAAGCGCCCACCCCCGGAAGTGTTAGCATAGCCGAGGGGAGGGTTACCCACATATGCGGTCCTCTCCAAGGTTTCTCATAGTCATTCACCGACGTCCCACTGGGGTGAGTTTTTCCTTGCCCGTATGTGGGCTCTGTACCGAGGATGTCGTTGTGGCTTGTACAGCCCTTTGAGACACTTGTGATTTAGGGCTATATAAATAAACATTGATTGATTGATTGATTGAAGCATGGATAGCGGGCGTCGGTGGTCGAAAGTGTGGCTTTACTTTACAAAAAAAAATGAAATAACCGCGAAATAACAGAGCTCCATGTCCATCAAGAAACGAGTGGAGAGAGAGCTGCAGATGTACCAGGACGTTCCACCGATACTTATGTCTGACGACCCTGCTGCATGGTGGTGGTCCGGTGGAACCAACAAAAGACTTATCCTTTGCTGTCAGATCTAGCTTTCTCCTATTTTTGCGTTCAAGCTTCTTCCACACCCAGCGAACGTGTATTTTCCACAGCAGGAGACACTATCTGTCCAGAACGCTCACACATCCTGCCTGAGAAGGCGGATATGGTCATTTTCCTAAACAAGAACTGTCTCTGATTTTATACTGTACCTGCTGACAATCTGGACTGGGTTTTGCAAGTTGTTTCTTATTGTTTATTTGCTTTTCTGCACCAGGTTAGCCCATCAGTGGGAGTACGGTAACATGTTTAAGTACCTGCAGCATCATACACTTGTGTGTGTAAATGTGTTTTCATGAGGTTTTCAAAAATAAAGCTCTCTTGAGGAAAGTGTACCCCTGGGAAAATGTATTCATAATTTATAATATTTATATTCAAGTTCATAGATTTGATATTTATATTCTAGTTGAAAACAGCCCTGTGAGGAATTCATAGTAAAGTTCATAAAAAGTTAATAGAATTAAAATTGATGGAGAATGTCAGACTATTTCATTCAGAAACCTGTAGGTTAGCTAGCTCATTTAAAATATCCTAAACTTTTTTTGACCCTGACTCTTAAATGAATCGGAACCGAGAATAGTCAGGAATCGGAATCGAAACAAAGAATCGGAATCGGAATCAGAATCGTTCGAATTCAAACGATACCCAACCCTAACCGGGGCCCGCTCCAAGATGGCGGCGAGGAGGCATGGCCGACGGACCCGCGTCCAAATGGACTGCAGGTGCAGGGATCGGGCAGCTGGGCACAATCAATTAATCCCCTCTCAGTGTTTAAAAGGACGGCAGCTGAGAACGACGGGGCAGGAGGAGTTGGAGAGCCAGCAGCACATGCAGCACATGCAGCGCGGAAGGGCGAGAGAGATGGAAAGAGAAACCGGAGCCAAGAGGAAGCGGATGCTGAGCGCAAGAGAAAGAGAGCCAGAGACAGATGACGACGCGGAAGGCTGAAAGCAAGCGGAAGAGCGAGCAGGGAAGAGGAGCTGAAAAGCAACTCGCAAAAGACTTTCCTTATTGAAAAATAAACAAAGTCACAACCCTGCTCAAGAATATCCTTCCTTGGTGGTCCTGCGAACCCGGACGACGGCACGAGTCGTTCACAGTATGAATGGGTGTATGAAGTGTAATACATTTGGGAGCGTTCTAATCTTTTTATGGCTGTTCAGCAGAGGAGGCACGGACATCGGCGTGGATCTATGGGAGCTTTATTTTTCATCTCACATGTTAGCAAATACGCCACAGCGTCAATTCCGGCCCTTCAACAATCGCTAAATCTTCGGAATCAATATATACATTCATATATTACATATAGCCTGTTATTTGCACACTATTGACGAGTGACGCACCGAAAATTCGGACATCGAAGAAAGACTTTTCTCACCGAAACCAGTCACATTCGTTTATAGATTGAAGTCACATTTGAAAAGATCAGACTCCAATCGGGTTCAGGACCTGAATCTGTTGTCAAAAGTTCAGATTTGAAGCACTTTGGAGCGTTTAGACTGGCACAAAAATCAGATCTGTGTCACTTGAGGGCAAACAAATCCGATTTTGGTGTGCAGTGTAAACGGGCCAAAAAAAAGAACAAGAAGCCAGTAAGAGTGAGAGTGAGAGGAAGTGTGTGTGTGTGTGTGTGTGTGTGTGTTCTTTGAGATGAGACACACATATCCAGTTGAACCATTTGGACTTGAGACGGTAAAGAGAGAAGGAGGGTGATGAGAGGAAACATCATGCAGCTGAAAAATCATGGCTCATATCCAATTGAGTCCGATGTCTAAACCAAGCGAGTTGTCACTTTGTTTCTTTTCACATCCGCTCTTAATTTCCTCGCTGGCATCTGCAGCACTGACATAAAAATTGGATTTTTCAACTACTTCACCTCCAAATGAACAGCGTTCTGGATGCAAGTCTCAAGCATCAGTGGTCCACAGGGGTCGGGGGTGAGGTTCAACCTTCAAGTGCAGACGTGCTGGCCAAATAAACCGGTGTTTTCCCAAGAAAGGTCAGCACAGAACCACCCTCCCGTCCTCCCTGCTGTTACTTTGATGTGAAAGAAATGGCTCCCAGTCTCGGGGATCATCGTGCCAACCTTCACGCCTACACAGGAAGCTCACGCTGACAAACTTGTTGCTTTACTTTTTTTTTTTTTTTAAGCAGCGAATCAACAAATATAACAAGCTGAGGCATGAGCAGTCTACATCTGGAAGCTGTTGAGTGACATCAGAGGTGGACAGGTTCTCATCACAGCATGTCAAGGCTGTGTCATGTCTTCCACTTCATCCCCTTTGATTCCATTTTACTTGACTGGGAGGTAAACATGGACCAAGTGGCCCTAAACAAGATTTTTTTGTGGCCTCATTGTGGCCTTTAATATGCTAGGGACTATAGGGCTGACTGCAGCCTAGTGAGCTGCTCATAAAGGTGACTATGTGGGTGTTATTTCATATCTACAGGGCCTTTTTTTGATCTTAAAAACATATTTAGAAAGCCGTAAACTGTTTTTATGTTGTAGCTATGTAAATATTCAATTTAGAATCAATTATTCTTGTTTCACGTATTTTTTTAATGTATTTTTTTAAACCACGGCCAGGTCTGGAACCAATTAACAGCGATAAATGATGGTTTACTGTATTACTCTTGGCAACCAGAAGTATATTTGGCTATGGGAGTGTGTGCATGAGAGACAAAACTGATAAAAATGCAGTTCACGTACGTTTATAGCTAGATATTAAGAATTAAAGGCCTACTGAAATGATTTTTTTTTATTTAAACGGGGATAGCAGATCCATTCTATGTGTCATACTTGATCATTTCGCGATATTGCCATATTTTTGCTGAAAGGATTTAGTAGAGAACATCGACGATAAAGTTCGCAACTTTTGGTCGCTGATAAAAAAAAGCCTTGCCTGTACCGGAAGTAGCGTGACGTCGCAGGTTGAAATGCTCCTCACATTTCCCCATTGTTTACAATGCAGCGAGAGCGATTCGGACCGAGAAAGCGACGATTACCCCATTAATTTGAGCGAGGATGAAAGATTCGTAGATGAGGTACGTGAGAGTGAAGGACTAGAGTGCAGTGCAGGACGTATCTTTTTTCGCTCTAACCGTAACTTAGGTACAGGGGTTCATTGGATTCCACACTTTCTCCTTTTTCTATTGTGGATTACAGATTTGTATTTTAAACCACCTCGGAAACTATATCCTCTTGAAAATGAGAGTCGAGAACGCGAAATGGACATTCACAGTGACTTTTATCTCCAAGACAATACATCGACGAAACACTTTAGCTACGGAGCTAACGTGATAGCATTGTGCTTAACTGCATATAGAAACAAAAGAAATAAACCCCTGACTGGAAGGATAGACAGAAAATCAACAATACTATTAAACCCTGGACCTGTAACAACACGGTTAATGCTTTCCAGCCTGGCGAAGCTTAACAATGCTGTTGCTAACGACGCCATTGAAGCTAACTTAGCTACGGGACCTCACGGAGCTATGCTAAAAACATTAGCTATCCACCTACGCCAGCCCTCATCTGCTCATCAACACCCGTGCTCACCTGCGTTCCAGCGATCGACGGTGCGACGAAGGACTTCACCCGATCACCGATGCGGTCGGCGGCTAGCGTCGGATAGCGCGTCTGCTATCCAAATCAAAGTCCTCCTGCTTGTGTTGCTGCAGCCAGCCGCTAATACACCGATCCCACCTACAGCTTTCTTCTTTGCAGTCTTCATTGTTCATTAAACAAATTGCAAAAGATTCACCAACACAGATGTCCAGAATAATGTGGAATTTTGCGATAAAAACAGAGCTTTTTGTATTGGATACAATGTGTCCGAATACTTCCGTTCCAACCATTGACGTCACGCGCAAACGTCATCATATCTAGACGTTTTCAACTGGAAGTTCCCCGGGGAATTTAAAATTGCACTTTATAAGTTAACCCGGCCGTATTGGCATGTGTTGCAATGTTAAGATTTCATCATTAATATATAAACTATCAGACTGCGTGGTAGTAGTGGGTTTCAGTAGGCCTTTAATGTATTATTATTATTTTACAGGTTATGTAAACATGTGTATTTACTCGAAATAATCATAAATAAACGAAAACAAAGATTGTATTGACAACTACAGTTCAATTCAATATGTTTAATAGTCTTGTGTCTGTATTTCAGATGATGTCCAAAGTTCACATGAAAAGGTAAAGAAAAGTGTTGGACATCTACCACAGTGAAGCCAATTCCAAACTGCTATGCCACTTCAGCATTCATTGAAAAAGTGAACAAAACATAATAAATAGGCAAAAAATATAGAAACAAATAGTGTTTTTTTTAGCCATTACATATTTGGGGAAAAAGTTTGGCTTCAATATAATCTTAAATTATACAGTTTTTAAAATATGGCCATACATATGTCACAATGATAGTGTTTGAAGCAATGGTTAATGACCAATTATCTCTATGGACTTCTGAATGAATCGCTAAACTGAAGTCAAACTATAAAAGACATGTTGTCTAAATAAGTATGATTGCATCCATGAGGTAATTTAGTCCATCTAAGTAGATGACAGGTTGTTTACAACAGGGGCCGGCCCAGCAAGTAGCGTTTAAAGTCTGTTTCTGTGCGAGGACGCCAAAGTAGAACATGCACATGGTGCACAAAGTGGCACACATTGTGAGGATCTGGTGTTAGGTTGACAGCAGACTGATTGTGTCAGGACATGAGGTCACTGTTTGTCTGCTCCGTTCCACTTGAGCCCCCCTCATCACATGAAAATGTGGTCTAACACAGATTTGGAAGAGTTCCATGTCCATAAAATAAAGGTATCTCATCAGATTGATGGTCAAATTAAAGCCCATAGGGACGAGGGAGGGCAATTATGTCCCATTTCATTGTTGAAGCCAAAAGTGGTACAATTTGGAGTTAAATCAAAATTCAAACAATCACGACAAGAAAATGTCATGAGATTTGAAGGATTAACTAAGTGTGTTCTCTTTTTTTTGGCTTCATTTTCTACATTGTTGGTACCAATGTAGAAAAGATGGCAAAGGGCATCTTAGTAAATGCAGCTTATTGTCATGATCTCTGACAGTTACATGTTTCCCAACTTTCTGCATTATTTTTCGTCCAACATTCCTATTTTTGTTTGCACTTCCTGTTTGCCTCCACCACTTCTCTGGTCTGAGCGGTGGCTCCCTCACCTCTCCCTTGTTGGCAATCTGAATGCTTCTTATGCCAGCCCTGCACTGCCCAGCCCTTCCCTGCTGCACTCTTTTTTTGTTGTGTTTTCCCAAATAAAAGGGCTTTTATCTGCACTTCACCTGCAGTCTCTGCATCCTGCGGTCCAAATCAACAACACCAATGCCAGGCCGTGACAAGCCCAGTGAAATATGATAAATGTATTGCTGACCATACTGTAATACACCTAGCATCATCCAGTTATTAATGTATTATATATATGGGCTTGATCTATTAAAACCCAAATAACAGGTGTTAAATAGGGTGTGCAAACTGAAAAATTGCATGTACTATTAGTGGGCGTGTTGCGGGTGATTGACCAAAACTGTGTGTACAATTTGTAACAAGAGACAAAAGTGGTGCAGACAGCCCTATTTAAATGAGGATGTTGTGTGTATACCGGCTGTCATGTCCCTCCACATTTATGGCATCATATTGTCCAAACTGTGGCGGTTCGTCATGTTGTTGACATGCAGCACACGAATATAATATATACCAACTTTTTTAAGCTATATAAAAATGCGATCTAGACAACAGAACCTACATTTAGCACGCTGAAGCTGCGCTTTGTAGGCGCAGCGGTGTTGTGATGCAAGAAAAATGCACATTGCAGGAATGTTTTTTCATATTGGAGATATCTTGTAATATAATGTATCTCCGATATGAAAAAACAAACACCAGCAGACACTAAAAATAATCAATTGAATTACTTTTTAAATCAGCCCCTTAAGTCATCCTGTCATGGCTGGTTACATCAGTAAGTGTTCTCCTGTGTTTAGTGCTTTAGTTCCTGTCCTGTGCTTATATTTTGGTGGCTTTTCCTTTTGTGTTGGTGTTTCCCCGCAACTGCTTCATGTCTGTCCCTGAACACTGATTCATGCACCTGTTTTGTGTTATCATTAGGACTATTTAAGTTGAGCCTGGCCCACCATAGGGATGTGCGTATCGATCCTGTGGTATCGATATATCGATACTCACACGCTACTCATTTGGCATCACTTTTCTGAAAAAAGTATCGATATAAACCAAAAAACGGCTTGATGACTTACTTAACTTACTATGTGCTGGGACACCCCTGTACCTGGCAGAGTATAGAGCTGGCCCAGTCACGTGACAGGAGACAGCGAATGAGCGTCGTCAACGTGCAACACACACACAGCCAGCCGACAGCGATGCAGACAGGCATATCCAGTGTTGTCCATTTGTTGACTTAAAACAGGCATTGTTTTTTTTTTTTTTAGTAATGTTTACTGAATATTTTTGTGTGGAGTTTGCATGTTCTCCCCGTGACTGCGTGGGTTCCCTCCGGGTACTCCGGCTTCCTCCCACCTCCAAAGACATGCACCTGGGGATAGGTGGATTGGCAACACTAAATTGGCCCTAGTGTGTGAATGTTGTCTGTCTATCTGTGTTGGCCCTGCGATGAGGTGGCGACTTGTCCAGGGTGTACCCCGCCTTCCGCCCGATTGTAGCTGAGATAGGCTCCAGCGCCCCCCGCGACCCCGAAGGGAATAAGCGGTAGAAAATGGATGGATGTTTAAATGATTATCCTAAATTCAAATAATTTCCACACAGGGGAATTCACTGTTAGTTGAAAATTGCTTGAGTATTTAAAACAAGATAAGAAAGAGATACAATTTGGAGATTCTTCATCTTTGCATTACAGTTTTATTTTTTTCCAAGAAAATCTTGAATATATGATTGAATGTGATTTTGGTTTTAATCTGTGACATGATTTCTTATATTTCGAAAAAACATTAGCCTATTTCATATTTCATTAATTGCTAATTATATCACAAACTTTAAAAAATAACTGCAGCTTCTTGCAATTCGGATTTGACTGTTAATTGGAAAGCCCTAATATTTCATTATTATTATATATAATATATAGTTATTATTATATATAATATTTAATTTATTTTTCATATTTATGTTATTTATTTAAATTTTACTTTTATTATATATTGACCATAATAAATGTGGTATAAATGGTCTGTATTTGTCTTGTGATTTGTCTTAAATAATAACAATAGTAATAATATTTTTGACTGACAAAAAATTGCCAATAAGAAATTATTGGTATCGGTATCGGTATCGATGAAAATGCAAGAAAAAGTATCGGTATCGTATCGAATCCTAAAAGTGTGGTATCGCCCATCCCTAGCCCACCATTCTCTGTTGGGAGATTGTGTTTGTTTGCACGCTTCTTCTAAGAGGTAAACTGTTTTGCAGCGCTTCAAGCATTCTGTTAGTTTACTTTGAAGTCTGTTTTAGTTATTTTGTCATTGCATAGCCTTCCCTATGCTCCAGTGCATTTCCTGCTGCACTCGTCATGTGTTTTTGTCCAAGATTAAACACTAGTGATGGTCAGATAAAGCCTCATGAGGCATTGAACCACTTGAGCCAATAGGTTAGAGAATTTCTCGAAGCTTCAACGCATGCTTGGCCACAAGACTCCACCTGCTGGTCAAATGTATAATTACAAACAGCTGCATCTTAACCACATAGTGCGTGATATGTGTCTATTATGCCTCTATGAATGAATCACAGTAAATTTTTGACAAATGGGTTTTGCTAGGTGAATCAACAAAGTATAATAACATATGTTTTATGTGTAATATATGTACATATATTGTGTTTGTACATGGTAGAATCACATGATAGAAAGGGCAGGTCGTATAATGTTTTTCTGTCCCCTTAAGGAAATGGCAAAAAGAGGAAGATTATGATTTGATGTAACTTGGACAATGATGTACAGAACAGAGGATATTTAGTTCATTTTTAGGTTTAGTTTTAGGCGATTATTTTTGTTGTTGTTGACAAAACCTCTCCATTATCCAGCTATTGATTTCTGGTAGCTGGTTAAAAGGAACAAATACAGAATGCTTTATTTTAACAAATGTAATATTTACAGTGATAAACTCTTTTGAGAACTGACGTTGCCAAGAATCAAACTCACGTCTGGTAGAATAAAAGGCGAATGCGCAAACAATTGTGCTAGCAAAGTTATCATTATGTCACTGATGCAAAGTTGTAATTTAATGTTTATTAAAGGGATATCAATTTTGTTGGTTGGATTTAGTTTATCGTCCTTCTTTGATTCTAGCGACATTTAAAAAAAATCCTATTTTTATTCTCTATCCAGATTCCGAACTGACCACAAGTCTCAAAAGCTCACATTTTCAATGAAGCTTGGGCGCTTTATGAGTTGTCGAATCTCCCGGCAAATCTGAACCGCGTCCCGAAACAGTCACGTGGTACAAATGAGCAGCAAGGCTGAACCACGTCCCGAAGCGGTCACGTGGTACAACTTGGCAACGAGGCTTCACACTTTAAATTTTCCTGAGGGAACTCTCCTGAAGGAATCAATAAAGTACTATCTATCTATCTATCTATCATCATTTCCGGCTCCTCCCCTAAATGAAGCAGGCCTCGATACGCGCTGTGCGGAAACGCCCCCTTCATTACTTGACCCTGGTCCCACCACTATTAAATACCTTCTTACCTGCATGCTGCCTACTTGGCTTGTCGCTGTCATGCCACCCGAGCGTTACACATCCAGCTGCTACAAAATTATAAAATGTCATTGCTTTATAGGCGATATGTCCAATCTTTTCATTTCTGACATCGCTAATATATTGACACACACAGGCGGAATATACTGCCAATTGTCTACCTTTGCGCTCTGAGGTCCGAAAGCCAGCTCCTGCTCGTGGTGCCCAAGACGAGACTTAAAACCAGGGGAGGCAGGGCCTTCTCTGTGGTTGGCCCGAAGCTCTGGAACACTCTGCCCCTCCATGTTCAAACTGCTCCCACCGTGGAGTGTTTTAAGTCTCGTCTTAAGACCCACTTTTATTCTTTGGCTTTTAACACTACGTGAGTTGTGTGGTCTTCTGTCCTCTGTTGTCCTCTGTGTTTTTTTTAATAAATTTTGATTTCTATTTACTGTTTTAATTGGTTTTACCCTTTAAAATTGTTTTAATCATATTTATTTTTATATTGGTTTTGTATTGGTTTTATATTTATTTATTTTTTGTTTTTATTCAGTCATTGGTGGAGCATGGTATTGTTTTTAATATTGTTTTTAACATGGCTGTGCGTAACTGTGCCAGTGTGCATGAACATTACAGATGTGATAAATATAGACACACAACAGTGGCAGCAGACCAGTTTCAGTCTTGATAAATCACATTGCAAGTGCTAAATGGTTATATTTGCATCTCCTCCTCCTCCCAGTATTGTGAGATTTCTAATAATCAACATATATTCTGCATATACATGAAGACACGCTAAATGAATTGTACTCTCTATTTTGCTCATTAAAGAGAAGTAGTGAAGTGAAGTGAATTACATTTATATAGCGCTTTTTCTCAAGTGACTCAAAGCGCTTTACATTGTGAAACCCAATATCTAAGTTACATTTAAACCAGTGTGGGTGGCACTGGGAGCAGGTGGGTAAAGTGTCTTGCCCAAGGACACAACGGCAGTGACTAGGATGGCGGAAGCGGGGATCGAACCTGCAACCCTCAAGTTGCTGGCACGGCCGCTCTACCAAACGAGCTATACCGTCCCTAAGTAATCCTCTGTGTACAAGTTTAGTAGATCAGCTTTATGTGTGCTATCAAGTTTGCACATTTTTTAATACACGCAAACCTTCAGTAAATCAAGCCCCTATGTATAATACACATTTTTTCCACCATGTGGAACATACAACACAACTGAAAGATACAGCGGTCACTTTGGAGCACTTTGTACATTAAAGACGCTAAAACCATAATCTATGTCAATATATGCTAAGCCAGGGGTGCCCATACTTTTTCAGCAGGCGAGCTACTTTTCAAATCACCAAGTCGAGGGGATCTACCTCATTCATATATATAATTTATATTCATTTATGAAAGATACGTTTTTCTTAACAAGTTAAAGGTGTTTAATGATAATACAAGCATGTTTAGCACATAAAGATTCATTTCTTTCATGAAGACAAGAATATAAGTTGGTGTATTACCTGATTCTGATGACTTGCATTGATTGGAATCAGACAGTAGTGCTGATAACGTGCGCATTTTCAAATGCAGGAGAAAAAAAGCCCTCCTTTCTGTCCAATACCACATGAAAGTGGTTGGTTTTTGGCTTCTTATTTGTTCAGCTTCCACACTTGTTTTTATACACTTTACAAGAAATACATTGGTGGCAAACTCCGCAGCTTGCTAGCTTGTGCATGCCAGCTTTCTGAGACTCTTATTTTGTTAGCGCAGGCAGGATGAAGCAGTGCTTTTATTGTGAAGATAGCAACTGTGCAGTCGGTCTTTAGAGTTTTGACGGCAGATACGGCGCGAGAGTCTGTTAAAATAAAAAGTGGTTCTCGCCTTCCTGTCGGTCATTTTTTCTCAATAATGAGCTCGCAGCAGCCAGCGTCATCTCACAAGATCCTCAGGTGCCGTGAATGTCAATCAAGCGACGAAAGTGACGTCTTGGTGAAAATCGATAATCGCTAATTTTTAGGTCTATTTTTTTAATGCCTGACCGGCAATCGACTGACACACCCTCCACGATCAACCGGTAGCTCGCGATCAACGTAATGTGCACGTCTGAAGAAATGATCCTAATGTTAGCTTAGTGTTATATTTGACAAAACAAATTAGTGCAGTACACACTTCAACATGAATGAATACATGTAATTGTTTACAATATGTCACAGGCCAGTAGAAAAGGAGCTGCAGGCTTCAAATGGTCGCTGAGCCGCACTTGAAATACCCCTGATTTCAACATCTGAAACATAATAGTTGCTGGTGACTTACTTCAACCCTTTTAGGACAGTTAAGAATGTTTTACATTTTTTGGACAGCTGCAGGTTGAGTTTAGAATTATTTAATTAACTTTTCATATTTTTTCTAGAACAACTTGGAACACAACCAGCAGATTGTGTTTGACATTCCCCTGAAATTATATTGTTGATACATTTGTAGGAAAAGTTTGTTCCCATCGTGAATGTGATAGGGTCTGTTAGGGTCTTACTGTCTGGTTCTGGGATGCGGGCACTAGCAGCAGCAGGTGGGCCTGGGGGACCTGGTAGACCTCTCTCTCCTGGTAGTCCTGGAGGACCGCGGGGGCCTACAAGACAAAGGAGAGAAACATTTTTTAAATGGTGCTGTCATGTAATAATAAAAAAATACACGTAAGAAATAATATAAGCACTTAACATGTTTATTAAATAAATTTAAGACCATATTTTATCAATTTAACAGAACATGCCTCTTTTTTTAAACAAACATTTATCCATATTTATATAGACCTGTTTAAAATGATCTCTCATGACAATTATTATTAGTTTCTAGTACAGTATATGTTTTATTTCCTGTCCATCGCTCTTATTTTGTTACAGTTTCCTGTTTGCCTCCGTATATTTCTTGTCTGAGTGCTGCCTCCCTCACCTGTCCCTGATTGGCAGTCAGGATACGCCTGTTCCTGGTTGCCAATAAGGATGCTTTTTATGTAGACAGGGCTGGATCGTTTGCTTGGTGCTTTGTACCTCCTCGCTGCATAGCTTTCCCTATGCTTCCTGTATACTTCCCTGCGGCACTATTTTACTTTTGTTATAAAACTATTTTTTACCTGCACTTCATCTGCCGTCTCTGCATTGTGGTGCCAAGACCAACACAAGCCTGACACAAGACGTTACTCTTTTTTGTTATTAATCTGATATTTTAAAATGGAAGTGCTTCGGTAAAAAGAAAACTCCTCCCTGCTAAGTGTATATAATATTTTGTCAGTCAACTGTTACGTCATGTCTTTTGGGGATTTTTAAGTAATTTGCAGATGGGTTAATTGGATTATTTTTACATTAGATTCATTATGTTGGATTATTCCATATTAAATATTAATTTTGAAATGCAACAACACACATAAGAGGTGGTCATTTAGAATTTGAGGCAAGTAGAGCAGTGCACTACCAGATTAAGCAGATGGCAATACCGCAAAAAAATATACAATGTATTTTTTTTTTACATGTATTTTTCACATTGAATAATTAAATTATTGTATACAATATGAACAAACTTGAATTCAAATTGTGTGTTTCTGCCAGTTCTCCCTAACAATCATGACATGTGCAATTCAAGTTTGTGCCCGACAACTTCTGCGACAAGCAGCAATACAAACATGTGACCAGGAAATTGAATCAAAGTCATTTTGTTGATTTATGTTGCCAAGTTTGGTTTCCCGAACTTTTCGTTTTCAGGTTTTTGCCTCACATACACGGGCGGACTGGAAAATATGGAATACAGTGAGTTTTCCCGGTGGGCCGATCACTAATGGGCCGACTGATTGACAAGCGTTTATTTATGTATTTATTTTTTGGCTGTTTGCTTTGTGCATATTGTTAGCTGTTTGCAAATGCACTAAATCATTAAAATTTTATATTTTTGATTCAAATAATAAAGGGTTGGAATGTTCTTTATAACTAACATTATGAATGATCGTCTATAAATAATAATGACTTGGTAAGATTTTGTGACTTCACAAATGAGAAAAGATTGAACCATTTTGGTCCCAGTATTGATCCCTGGCTTAAACCACAGGATACTGTAAATGTAGAGCTCTAAACATATGTTTGCCTAGCTCCACCAATTACTTCCTGATGGTTAAGTAGCTACTTACTCAGGTCAAGACCAACCCTCTGATGCCATACACTTCTAATTTGTTCATTAAGTTATTATGGTTAATTGTGTGAAGTGTAGTCCGTTTTTGTCAAACCATCTGTTTAATTTATTCATTTCTTCTGTTATTTGTATTAGCTTCTGCGTGTTTTCTCCTGAACAAAATGTGGAATGTGGTAGTATTTCCTGCAAGTGGTACTAGCTTTAAGTCCTTTAAGTAACTTTTCAAATTATTTTTAAAGAGATTGAACAATTTTGGTCCCACTACTGATCATATATACAGGTATATATATATATATATATATAGATATATGTATATATATATATATATATATATATATATATATATATATATATATATATATATATATATATATTTATATATATATATATATATATATATATATATATATATATATATATATATATATATATATATATATATATATATATATATATATTTATATATATATATATATATATATATATATATATATATATATATATATATATATTTATATATATATATATATATATATATATATATATATATATATATATATATATATATTTATATATATATATACATATATCTATATATATATATATATATATAGATATATGTATATATATATATATATATATATATATATTTATATATATACATATATATACATATATATATATATATATATATATATATATATATATATATATCTATATATATATATAGAGAGAGAGAGAGAGAGAGAGAGAGAGAGAGAGAGAGAGAGAGAGAGAGAGAGAGAGAGAGAGAGAGAGAGAGAGAGAGATGTAAACGTGTTTGCCTAGCTTCACATATTGCTTTCTGTTGGTTAAAAGGAAACTGAACTTTTTTTGGAATTTTGCCTATCATTCACAATCTTTATGACAGACAAGAACACTTAAGTATTTTTTTGTTTTTGCATTCTAATTCATAATAATTGCATCCAAAAAGCGCCAACAATACTTTATTTACATCTTGTGACTAGGGCTGCAACAACTAATCGATTAAATCGATTCTAAAAATAGTTGGCGATTAATTTAGTCATCGATTTGTTGGATCTATGCTATGCGCATGGGCAGAGGCTACTTTTTTTTAAATAAACCTTTATTTATAAACTGCAACATTTACAAACAGCTGAGAAACAATAATCAAAATAAGTATGGTGCCAGTATGGTGTTTTTTTCCAATAAAATAATGGAAAGTATAGAAATGTAGTTTGTCTCTTTTATCTGATTATTAATCGATTAATCGAAGTAATAATCGACAGATTAATCGATTATCAAATTAGTTGTTAGTTGCAGCCCTACTTGTTACCTAAATATTTACCAAGTATTGGCAATATTGTTGTTATAAATGTTTACGCAAACAAACTCTTCGTAGCCGCGCCAAGATCTAAGAGTGCTAACTAGCAGTATTGACATACGGCGCTGCTGCTCATGATAGCCTGTTAGTTGGTAATAGTTAATTCGAGGTTATCAATCATGCCCCTCACCTGGATAGGAACAGGTGTGCACATAAACCGAGAAGTTGGTCATCCGTGACATTCAACTATTCCCGAAGAGGGCGAGAAAGACACAAAAATACGCTACTGAGATCTAGACCAACCGTCTGACGCCATACAGTTCTAATTTGTTCATTAAGATGTTATGGTTACCGTATTTTCCGGCCTAAAAGCCACTACCTTTTCACCCCCACTTTGAACCTTGCGGCTCATAAATTGGTGCGGCTAATTTATGGCTTTTTCTTAGCTAACGACCATAATGTTTTGTATTCAACAAATATTTTTCATATTACACCGACAGAGACACTGAAGAGGTGTGTTATTGTTTGTGGTTTGGCGCCATCTTCTAGACAAGATCTGTCACTGCAGGTGAAGCGGGTAGAAAATGTACTTCCTATTTCAAGCCTTGAACTAGAATTAAAACCATTCATAGTGTTTCTGCTTGAAAGGATTCTTCATTCACCGCTCCATGCAACGTTTGTAAGTTTTACAATATAACTAAATCAGTTCATACTCACAAAAACCGTCCCATGTGTGATGTCTGTAGGAGTGCTTTCATGCATATTTGTACGCGTTATCTTAATGTAATCAAGCTAGCGTCGTTAGCATTAGTGAATATGCTAACACGTTTACAACTGCCTGTGTTAGTAATATCAACTTACATGGCATTCTTTTTGTATTGTTTCAGTTTCCTGAATTCACCAAAACGTCACCGTAGCGTTATTGCGTCTATTTAGCTGATTGGAGAGCTAGCTTCCGCAGCCAGTTGGCCCATGATAATGACTTCTGTTTTGTTTGATCAGCTGTTTTACTGCCGTGTTATAGGCACCGTCTGTAAACAATTGAGGTATGTAAATAAACATTTACAAAATCTTTCGTACTGCGGCTTACAGTACGGTGTAGCTAATATATGTAAACATATTTATTTATTCTAAAATTTGGTGGGTGTGGCTAAATAGCCCAGAAAATACGGTAATTTGTTCATTAATATATTATGGTTAATTGTGTCAAATGCTTTTGTCAGGTCCATAAACGCTGCAGCTGCAGACTGATCATGCAGTTAGTGAAACAAAGTTACAGCCAGAACTTTTGACCATTACTGGACAACAGTTTTTCTCGTGTTTATCTGCATAAAAATGGTTTGTCCCTCATTAATCTTTCATATAAAAAACACCCCTTATGGAGCCAGGAGGGCCAGTGACAAAGTTCTGGATGTTGCATGATTGTGCCAATATCTTGCAGTGGTGAGTATGTCTGTGTGTGTGTGTGTGTGTGTGTGTGTGTATTGGGTAAATCCTGTTAAAAACACTGTAAATCATAGAGTCAAACCTGACTGACTTTGTTTATCTGTAATTAACACGAGGAAGGTCCTCACTGAAACTCAAATAAGCAAAATTAATCGTGTTACAGGCACTGGATCATATTAAACTTGAACATGCTTGCATGCCGCGTGATTATAAGGACTCCATATGGGCCAGGCATGGAGGAAGTGCACCCCACAAGGCTGTACCATAACAACATCTGACCTCATTGTTTGGACTTTAAGAAGTAATGTGACCCGGTGAAAAACGCCACTTCTTGCTCTGTCACGCCCACGACTCGGCACCTTTCTCTCTGCTTGTGGCACCGCAGCGTACTGCAAGTGACAGGCGCCGTCTGAGAAATATTACTTTGCAAGGTAGTGTTATTGTAACCCTGATTTGACACCCATCTAGGTCACTTTCACTTAAAGTTGCAGCATAAGCAGCTGTGTTTTGGCTGCTTTCGGGTGCAAGGGGAGGGGGGCCTCAATGTGTAACCAGGGCTCAAATGACCAGTCTGTGTGTCATATTGCAGAAAATAACATCAGAAAATATGTGCAATCATATTTGTATTTATTCCCATGATTTGTTATGACACACAAGCTCATATTTCCCATGAACCCTGTATTTGGAGATACTTGTCTTTGCATTATGTTGGACTCACTCCAGTCGTATGTTTCCCTTTCTCTTTAAACAGAATTCAAATCAGCACATTGGGCACAGTGCAGCCATGGATACCATATGCAGCACTGCTTTTGGGTGGCTATGAAGTAAAGGAGAAAAGGAAAAACAATAACACTACAGCCACATGGAAATCATAAGGATGTGAGATGTGTATATGTGTAGCTAATTTACAGCATTTACACACATACCATATTTTTCCGACCATATGGCGCACTGGATTATAAGGCGCACTGCCGAAGAGTGGGTCTATTCAGGTCTATAGTCAAACAAAAGGCGCACCGGATTATAAGGCGTGTTACAAGGGTCATCGTATGGTTGTTTTCCCCCTACATTTAAAACACTTCTTTGTGGTCTACATCAGTGGTCCCCACTGAACCGCGGCCCGGTACCGGTCCGTGGATCGATTGGTACCGGGCCGCACAAGAAATCCTTTTTTAAATTTTTTTTTATTAATTCAACATAAAAAACACAAGATACACTTACAATTAGTGCACCAACCCAAAAAACCTCCCTCCCCCATTTACACTCATTCACACTCATTCGCACAAAAGGGTTGTTTCTTTCTGTTATTAATATTTGTGGTTCCTACATTATATATCAATATAGATCAATACAGTCTGCAGGGATACAGTCTGTAAGCACACATGATTGTATTTTTTTATAACAAAAAAAACCCAAAAAACCCTCCCCCCCTCCGTGGGCCAAATTTTCAAGCGTTGACCGGTCCGCAGTTACAAAAAGGTTGGGGACCACTGGTCTACATAACATGTAATGGTGGTTCTTTAATCAAAATGTTGCAAAGATTATGTTTTACAGACCATCTTCAAGGGGTTTTCGGACCGTCTCTTCAGGATGGGCCGTTTTATGGGCAATCTTACACCGAATTTCCACTGAATGCGAAACGGCTGTGGACTCTTTTCCGTGTTTATTCAAGCTAAATATTCGCAGAGCTTCTATTTCTGCCGGACACCGCAACAAATTTGTGCAATTTCACTAAAATCATGCACAAACACATTATAAAGTATCCGGTCTACTTTCAAAATAAAATACTCCGTCTTTCAAGGCCGATTTTATTTTATACTTTGAAAGGTCTTAATGGGTGGTGATGGACATTAAGTCAACTTGTCAAAGGTTTTCAGACCTAATCTCATCTTGTTGACACAAAATGATGAGAACATGCTGATTCTAGATGTTAAAGAATAATTTACAGGCATATCCTGGGCAGCTTAATGGGGATTTAAGGTCCTGTGTCAAATATGTGTAACACGCTCGCCAGGGATGATGTTATTGTTGTATTGATGCTTGCTGCACAAAATTAATTGGCAGGACCGAGTTTATTTGCTTCTGCTTTTCCGGAAGGACAGAATAAACGTTTTGTGTTTCGTTTTATTACTACCTCCCTGATCACGTGATGATGCGAGGATCGTAAAAGTCTGCGCTATTTCGCTGGATGACGGAGCCGCAAAAGAACGGCGGTGGGGATTGCCAGACGGCAGCTGGTCCGCGGCTGTTCAGTTTTTAGTGGAAATTTGGGTTTTTTACATGGCTCCACTTTGACAGCGTCTTCTCCCCGTCAACTTTGTTGTACGGGTAGTTTTTAGCGCTTCCATTGCGAGTCCACAGATATAAGTTGAAACTGTACATGGCTTTATATTAGAAATGGCAACAGTGGAGGATGAATGTCCCACGATAAGAGAATAGAGAAAAAAAGAAGGAGCTTATTGACTATGGTGTCGGCATGGACTGCAATGGCGGATATGCGCACATTTTTGAGTCTTATGCAGATCCCAAATACACAACAGCGGGAACCAATAGGTAAGAGAAGTTGGTTTGGCATAATATTGCGAAACAAAACGCCAGATAATAAGTCTCCTAATAGGTGTCAATTTGGGGTCTTATTTAGGGATGTCCGATAATATCGGACTGCCGATATTATCGGCCCATAAATGCTTTAAAATGTAATATCGGAAATTATCTGTATCGGTTTCAAAATTATCGGTATCGGTTTCAAAAAGTAAAATGTATGACTTTTTAAAACGCTGCTGTGTACACAGACGTAGGGAGAAGAACAGAGCGCCAATAAACTTTAAAGGCACTGCCTTTGCGTGCCGACCCAGTCACATAATATTTAAAACGGCTTTTCACACACACAAGTGGATGCAAGGCATACTTGGTCAACAGCCATACAGGTCACACTGAGGGTGTCCGTATAAACAACTTTAACACTGTTACAAATATGCGCCACACTGTGAACCCACACCAAACAAGAATGACAAACACATTTCGGGAGAACATCCGCACCGTAACACAACATAAACACAACAGAACAAATACCCAGAACCCCTTGCAGCACTAACTCTTCCGGGACGCTTCAATATACACCCCGCCGCCCCCCCCCCCCCAACCCCGCCCACCTCAACCTCCTCATGCTCATTCAGGGAGAGCATGTCCCAAATTCCAAGCTGCTGTTTTGAGGCATGTTAAAAAAAATAATGCACTTTGTGACTTCAATAATAAATATGGCATTTTCTATAACTTGAGTTGATTTATTTTGGAAAACCTTGTTACATTGTTTAATGCATCCAGCGGGGCATCATAACAAAATTAGGCATAATAATGTGTTAATTCCACGACTGTATATATCGGTATCGGTTGATATCGGAATCGGTAATTAAGAGTTGGACAATATCGGAATATCGGATATCGGCAAAAAAGCCATTATCAGACATCTCTAGTCTTTATACAGACACCATACTGTACGTTGACGCCAGTATGTATGACTACAGTAGCTGTAATGCGCTGACAATCCATCGGCTTTGTAGCTTATCAAAGTCGAACTAAAACATTTTGACCAATTTTTGAGCGCCGTGTGGAATGTTCTATATTGTCAATGAAACATCAAAGTTTTGGGCTTTGTGGTGTGCAGTCCACATGTATCTCGTATGTGTGACGGCCATTTACCGGTCACACGTAGTGAAGTGAAGTGAATTACATTTATATAGCGCTTTTTCTCAAGTGACTCAAAGCGCTTTACATTGTGAAACCCAATATCTAAGTTACATTTAAACCAGTGTGGGTGGCACTGGGAGCAGGTGGGTAAAGTGTCTTGCCCAAGGACACAACGGCAGTGACTAGGATGGCGGAAGCGGGGATCGAACCTGCAACCCTCAAGTTGCTGGCACGGCCGCTCTACCAACCGAGCTATATCATTACACCATGTGCCATATAAAATTGCTTTGAGGTCTGTAAGCACAATCAGAAGTAATCCGTACATTAGGCGCACCGGGGTATAAGGCGCACTGTTGATTTTTGAGAAAATGAAAAGATTTTAGGTGTGCCTTATAGTCTGAAAAATACGGTAGTATTCAAATTATTATTCTGCCCTATTTTTAGTCAGTCTCCTTCCCCCACTTTTTTAAAAAAATCCGATTTAAACAATTCCACTTTCAAAATGTTCATTACATGAAAAATTCCTGCATTTTCAGGAATTCCTCATTTTCTAGGACATTTTTCCCATCCAAAGGGAATGGGAATGCTGGGTATTTTTTTCAGCTAGTTTTGCAGATATAAACCTCAGAGCTAAGTGTTAGCATGCTAATATTAGCATGCTAGCTTTTTAGTTTGCAGATATACTTACAAGTCACAGTCATATATTTTGGTTTGTGCCGCATGTTAGAATGCTAATGTTAACATGTTAAATTTTTCAGATACTTTTGAAGGTATACACCTCAGAGTCATATAGTTCAATACATTTTAACTGTTAACATGCTTATGTTAGCGTGCTAGTTTTTGAGTTAATTTTGCAGGTATACGCCTCAGAGTCAGATATTTTGGCACTTGATGTATGCCAACTGTTAGCATGCTAACATTGACATACTTGCTTTTTTGGCAAATTTTGCAGATATACACCTCACAGTCATATATTTTGGCTCTTGACGATAGCGTACTGTTAGCATGCTAATGTTAGCATGATAGAATTTTGAAGGTGTACACCTCAGATTAATATTTTGGTACTTGATGCATGCGAACTGTTGAGTCATATTTTTTGTTCACATGCTATGCTAGCGTGCTAACTGTTAGCATTTCAGTTCGGTTTTGCCTTTCCAGCATTCACAGGTTGTCTAATATTCATGTAATGTTTAATTTACACGGCGCTCTTCAGAGAGTAAGCTTTTTTTTTTGTTCAATGTCTGGTTGTTACTTAGCAGCAGGTTCAGGACACGGGTCATGTGGCATTTTAGAGCCCCTTATGATGCAGAGCAGAGAAATAACAGCGTGTGTCCCGTGCAGATGTTATGACACACGCCTCTGCTTGCTTATTATCATTCAAGTCACAGCTGCATGTGGATTGACTTTTTCCTACAGTTGATTTATTTGCGCTCTGAATACATAGAGCAGGTTTATTCCTCTGTTTATGCTGTGATTGGTGACCACGAGCAGCAGCAGAAACGTGCTGCAAGCTATAAAGTTGACTTCAGAAGTATACTCTAAAGACTTCTGCTGTCTACTGGGGAAAAAAAAGAGCAATATACTGAAAACGTTCAAATAAAACCAACTATATCAGCAAGTTGGAAAACAGAGTTCTTGGAATGTTCTGCTGGTTACAGCTGGAGCGTCTTTTTAGGTTGACCAAGTGGTTTAAGTGGAAGACAAACACTCCAAAGCCGGTGGCTTAGTTGTGTTGTTTCCTCAAGTGTTTGGGTAACAGGGAGTTCATCAACAAGTGGAGATGCAAGAAATACACTCCACTCTCTGAACAGACACCGACTATAATGATATCGGTGTGTATGTTTTGTAAGCTCCTGTCTTACCTGCAGGTCCTGACGTTCCCTTCGATCCAGGAGCTCCACTTGGGCCCCTAACCCCTGCCTCACCCCGAGGCCCACTGGGACCTGGAAACCCTCGAGACCCTGGTTTACCTGATAGGAGAAGAAAGTCATCACTAAACGTCTGAACTACACAATCTGATTTAGCAGCAGCTGTGAGACTATTTTACCATCTCTGCCTGGAATACCATCTCTCCCCTTTTCACCCTGAGGACCTGCAATGGCAGCATGCACACGCAACTTAAATTCGATTAGTGGTAATTACCTGCATTAAAAGGATGTAAGAGTTGTGTGGAGGACCATGCTTCTGCGGTCTATGGTAATGGTACTTTCATAGGTGGTCATGTATTGTCAAGCAAAAAGCTTGGTTTGTACGCCCCAATTTTGTAAGATTCAATTTCCAACAAAGATTTCTGACAAAACGTTGCCCTGATGTTCGAATAGCGTCTCGGTTATCGTACGGCCCGACACTGCGCGCAACAAACTAGTTCGTTTGCTTGAATCGTCTACCCAAACACCGCAAAATAAGCCACCAGCATGGGGCCAAAGAAAATTGCGAGTATCAGCGCTTTGACAAAGAAGGTGAGAAACACCATTAAGTTCAAGAAAGAACTTAAAGTACCAGTAGAGTGGAAAAACAAGTTGACTTAAAATGCTTAATTGTGTTTCATTTTTTCCATTAAACCATATCTAATCGTATTTACAATCCGCAAAGTATGTAAAAACACAGTTTAAACATCACAAAATGACACAAATTCAGTCAGCCATTTTAGATGTACCGCTCCGAATACCTTTGGCTATTTCCGGAGATTTACGTCACAATGGAACTCCTCTGCACTCTGACCATAGTATCAGATCAGTCATACTGGAAATACGCAAACATTAGAGAGAGATGTGCTGTCTATCATTCACAATCCTTATTTAAGACATGAACACATGTTTTTCTTTTTTTTTGCATTCTAAGTCGCAAATAAATAAATAAATAAAAAGTCCGCTAACAATGTAGCCAATGGGGGCTCTCTATTTTGCTCACAAAACCCTCTAAATAACCATCCAAAACCCGCCAACAATACTCTTTATACATATCGTCACTTGAATATTGACCAAATGTTAGCAATGTTGTTATTATAAGCGCTAACGCAAACAAACTATTTCTAAGCGATGAAGGTTTTATGCTGCCGATTCCAAAACCGATCATCCATGAGTGATATATATACCAATACCAATACCGATCACACATGTTAACTATATATTTTTGAACTTATTTAAGGTTCTGTTGGAAGTTTAACACTATCAACACAATATTTAAACCAGTTCCGAGCAAGGACGCTAAATTGTGTTGAGAAAACCTTTGTTCGCTTGTTGCTGTCAGATTTGCGGGACACAGCCACAATATGTCGTCATCATGCATTATCACGATATGACCATAGGTGAGGATGGGAACATAGATCGACCGGTAAATTGAGAGCTTTGCCCTCCGGCTCAGCTCCTTCTTCACCACAACGGACCGATACAGGGTCCACATTACTGAAGACGCCGCACCAATCCGCCTGTCGATCTCACGATCCACTCTTCCCTCACTCGTGAACAAGACTCCGAGGTACTTGAACTCCTCCCCAAACCGGAAATGGCACTCCACCCTTTTCCGGGCGAGAACCATGGACTCGGACTTGGAGGTGCTGATTCTCATCCCAGTCGCTTCACACTCGGCTGCGAACTGATCCAGTGAAATCTGAAGATTCTGGCCAGATGAAGCCATCAGGACCACATCATCTGCAAAAAGCAGAGACCTAATCCCACAGCTACCAAACCGGATCCCCTCAACGCCCTGACTGCGCCGAGAAATTCTGTCCATAAAAGTTCTGAACAGAATCCGTGACAAAAGGCAACAAATGAGAATATTAAAAGCTCTATCGTCAGCCACATTTATTTATATTGTACATCAACAACTACAACTCAAATCCAAATAACGGTAATAATGATTTTCCTTTGAATGCAGCATTAAGGCAGGAGTGTCTTTGAACTTTTTCTTTTTTTTTTCAACAGCAACTAGTGCGGGGCGCAATTCCAGGAAAGAGGTGAAGTCTTGGCTTTGCGTACAGCCACAAAGCTCTGTGAGTGTGTACCTCAAATGACTCTCAGACTGGAGGAAATGAGTGCATGTGCAGAAAAGGAAATAGGATATATAATAAGTGCATAAGTGAGCAGGTAGACGGTAGAAAAAGAGCCTTAAATTCTACAATTATTAAAAGTCTGGACTGGACCTAATGCTAATAGTACTTATATAACACTCCCGAGTCCGGTTGACTGGCACTCACCAGCGGGGCCCTGCTCACCAGGAGTCCCTTTGACAGGAGTGGTCCCCTTCAACAAGGCAGCCTCCTGTGCAACTCCTTTGGACAGAGGGTAGCGTTGTGTTGCGGACGGCAAGGCAGTGAATCCTTGAACCTGGGGATGGAAGCCATGAAACAATGCATGAGATTAAATACATTGTCACTGCAGTGTTTTGGTGTTGGTGCACAGACCTTAGCCTCCAGTGAACTCAGCCTGTCGTTCATCGCTGTGATTCGACTGCAGTTAAGACAGTCTGGAAAGCAGAAGTTTGTCGTTCACATCCACAGGACTCACCATACTGTAAAGTCTACTATAAATGGAGTAGTGCGTAGTAGTTCTTACTGGAAAGGGGATCTCCTGTGCGTGCAGGCGGGCGACGCAGTGTGGACGGTTTTCTTATTGCCTCCTGAGCCACCTGCTGCTTCCTCGCATCTGTGGAAGACAATCAGAGAGAAGGCTTTCACTTCCTGTCATTTAAAGTCATATTGTAGTCGGGTTTATATGATCTGACTCAGACAACCACACCCACTCTGCACTTGTTTGGCGACACATATTTCAAAAGAAGGAATACAGTAAAACTGTCAAAAAGACTTAGACTCCCTTCTAATACTTTTGTGTAGCACACAGGTGTCAAACTCAAGGCCAGAGGCCCGCCACATCACTTCACATGAGCCGCGAAAGCCTCGAAATAATACAATTAATACAGTTTTTCATACTAAATATATTCGTTTTTTCCATTTTGACAGAAAAAAATAACAAGTTAACTCATGCAATTAATCACACAAAATACTGCATCAATCATATCTATATATACGCTGATTTATCATGTATTTAATAAAAGCATTTGTGTCAAAATATTGGGGTATTTTCTCAAGTTTATTTCAAATATGCAAGCGAGAAGTGACATGTAGTGAATCATGATTGATCCGATTAGAAAATGTATTTGGCACGAGTAGAACAAATACATTTACCACATGCAATTGCATATCTTTTAAACTTGACGACTATATAATAATGCAACAAATATTATATTATATTATGGCATGTTCCAAACAGCTTTTGTTTAAATAAAAATAAGTATTGAAATCTTATGATTTCAAAGCAAGTTATCCATTAGATTGTAGAAAATGGATGGATGGATGGACACCATAAAAACAACAACCGTACATTTGATCATAAAAACAGAGGTACAGTTTTTTCCATTTATAGTAATATCATGTAAAAATTATACATTTTGCGGATACATTTCAAGCAACTCAACTGACAGGTTTTTTTACAGTAAAATCTACAGATTTTTTTCTTGAGTGTACGCTAAAAGAAATAAAAAATTATCAAATGTATTAGCGATTGCGCAATAATATCATGAGGCGAATCCTGATACATTTATGTTCATATATTATTCACTGTTATAAACGGCAATCTGAGGGCAGCCTAAACCCTGTGGCCCTCAATGAAATCGAGTTTGACACGGGCTGGAGCAAGCGGATGACATATACCAAAAAAGTAAACAGGAATGATGCCAGGGTCTCAAAAGAGTGGAAAGAGTCATCAAAAAAGAGGTGTTTTTTGTAATAGGAACACAAATTCAACAAAACTGCTAAAAAAAACAAGGTACTTCCTTAGTTACAATACCTTTAGATGGGCTGTTTGCAACTTGATGTTTGCAAGCTAAATTTTTCAAAGCAAAAAAAAAAAATTGGAACATTACTTGCTAGTTTGTGTTACCATTAGAGGTTAAATAGAACATTTTTAATCAATATTGTTCTCAATTATCTGAGTTACTGTGTAGAAATATGGGGAAACAACCACAAATGTGCACTTCATTCACTAACTGTGTTACAAAAAAGATCAATTAGAATAATACACAATGTTGCATATAAAGAATATACAAACCATTTATTTATTAAATCACAATTATTGAAATTCAACGATTTGGTGCATTTTCAAACAGCTAAAATTATGTATAAAGAAAACTATAACCTGCTACCCAAGAATGTACAACACTTCTTCTCAACAAAACAGGAGAAATATAACCTTAGAGGAAAATCTGACGCTACTTTTCTGAGGCTATGTCTACACTAAGCCGGATAACAAAACGAATAATTATTTAGCCTAAGCCCCGTTTCAGCCACGCTAAACTATCGTTTAAGGTCCCCCTCCTCGGACAATTTTTTACACGGGTAAGTGCACCGTGTATTTCTTGAATCTCCTGCACTTAGCTTTGTATGGATTCATTGATCGAGTTCGGAGAGGAAGTGACGCCAGAAAGACCGCGCCCCACACAGGAAGTGATGCCAGAAAGAACGCGCCACAGCCAGCTTCATAATAAAGCGGTTTCGTAACTCGGAGCTAACCACTGGAAATATGGAGGCGAGTCATCCAGACATGCCCGTGTTTCTCCTTCTGTCTGTACAGAAACTTTTGGAAATCACACATGAATACCTTAAGAGAAAGTGATTGGAGCTATTTGGGATACAACACTTCTCAGACGGCAAGAGAACTTTCGAATGTCGAGGTCAGCTGTGATTCTACTTACCGAAAAACTTTGTCCATTTGTCGAAGGAGAGTCAACGAGAATGCGGGCTCCCGTGGATGTGATAAAAAAGGTAGCGTGTGCTTTGTATTACCTGGCCGTCGAAGGAAGACTACGGAAAACGGCAAATGCTTTTGGACTGGAAAAGCAGACTGTATCAGTTATTGTCCGACATGTATGTCGCAGACTCAATTTCTGGGTTCAGAGTATATAAAGTCACCAAAAACGAATGGACAATGAAGGTGAAGGCAAAAGAGTAAGGAGTGTCCTGACCAGATATCTAGATACCGAGATTGATTGTTGTAAAATGTTCTTCATCCCATTGTGTACTTTCAAGTGTTTATTAAAGATTTGATTAATTTATGATGTCTCAGGTGTGATTCACTACAATAGGGCCCCACAGCACACTGGATTCCAGTTAATTGAAATACCACAACACTGGATATTGTTGAGATAAGTTAAATTGAAGAACTTGCACACAAAGCAACACCGGAGGTGACTGTGACTTGCCATTTTCCGCGAATGCGTATTAGGTCGCGTTGCGCCGGCGGACGGAGGGGGGAGGGGGTCTTAAACGACAATTGTGTGTGTGTGGACAAGGATAAGGTTAGGTGGGATTTACCCTGGATAACCTTAGCCGGCTTAGTGTAGAAGGGACCTGAGCATGCGCGGTTTTTGCTTGGTGGTGAGAAAGAATTTGCCATCAATCCCACGTGGGTGCTCGGCATTTTCCGTGGGTGCTCGGCCCGGCAAATAACCTGTAATTCTTAGTATCTTAAGTATCATTAACCAGAATTAAAATATTAAAATGAGGATAAACATTTTACACAGGAGAGCAAGCAGGAGCAGGCATGCTAGCCAGGCTAGCTAGCTTCTAAGCTACCTTGAAAAAACACCAAGAATTACGTACATCATCAAGTTTAAGAAGTGTCGATGGAAGTGTGTTACAGCAGTACGCAGAAATTAACAAGTAGATTAATAGAGTCTATAAAGAGAGGATAATATAACAGCTCTTAACTGTTGAGTCAGTATTGTCACAGCCAGAAGTGCATCGCACGTAAGGAGGGTGGGTCGACCCATGTGTCAACACCAAGGGTCATATCAGTATATGATCGATACTAGAGTGAGATGGTCGATATTTTGATTTTCTTAAAATAATTTTTTGTGTGTGTGTGTGTTTACAAATTGAGGTAAAAATTCCTTGGACACAATAGGATTTTGAGGGCAAAAAGGATTTAAAAGAGTAATAGTAGTTTTGTATTTTGTTTAGTTATTGTGTACTTTGTTTTGCTCAAAGAACTGAATGTAATAAAAAAAAGAATATGGGAGTAGTTTAAATATTGTGTTGATATTGTTAAACTGTCAATAGCACTCACCATATATAAATTGAACACTTTACAGTTTATACATGTGGTATTGGTATCGGTCGATCTCACTCATGGATGAATCGGCATCATAAATCCCTGATCTTTACTAGCCTAGATGGATGTCACAATGTTGGAAAATATATTTAGAAGGTCGTAAACATACGAGTACATACCTACACACTCAAAGTTCGTACATTCACACACACATTCACTGTACAAACATACATATACACAATACATGTACATATACATTCACTGTACAAATATACATATACACATACATGTACATATACATTCACTGTACAAACATACATATACACATACTGTACATATACATTCACTGTACAAACATACATATACACATACTGTACATATACATTCACTGTACAAATATACATATACACATACTGTACATATACCAGTACATATACATACATACACTCATGCATATAATCACGTTTCATCAAACATATATTAACGTTGTTGCCCTAGGGGAAACTGGGTAACACACGGCACACTGACAAAGCTTAACCTACTTACTATAACAATCTACAAGGTTAATTTAGTTGGCTTCTCTTTCTTCCCCTCCATTTATCTGCTTTCTTTCGTATTTCAAGTTATCATTACATATATGTATTGTTGCATTTGAACAACTGTATTGTTGATAATAGAGGTAAATTATTGGTATTGTTCATTATCAATAGTGCTATTTCCATTGGTATTTGTATTGCTCCATTAGTAGTGTAATAATGTTCACTGTCATTTCTGTATTATTTATTTCACTAACTGCTTCTTTGCTATCACTTTTACCATCATATTTGTACATATCCTATTTGTTGATGTTGTTCTTTTGTTGTTGTTGTTGTGTTTGCTGTTGTTGTTGTCTCTCTGTCTTATCCTCCTCTTGTCACCGCAATTTCCCCCTCTGTCTTCCTTTATTCTCTTTCTATCCCCTCCTGCTCCGGCCCGGAGGGGATGCACCTAAATTATAATATAAATCCATTTAATAAAGTCAAATACAAATAAGGCAACAAGAGAAGTATCCCACACTTCTCTTTTGTAAAGTAAATTTGTACAGCCGATATGGGCATCTACATTAACAATATGATTTTCCTGAGAAGCTGGACAGGACAAAAAATAAATAAAAGAAGAAGGTCGTAAACAGTTTTTTTATGCTATAAAATAATAGATTAATAATGAATGATTCCTAAACTGTGTGGAAATTCATCTATCGTGGCCATGTCCGGAACTAATTAACAGCAATAAACAGGTATTTATGTTCTTAATAGACTATGACAGGGTTTCTCAATGGGTGGTGTTCAACCTTGGATTCCATTGCACAATTTGTGACTGTCCTGTATTTTGGATGCAGCCTTTTCCAGCATCCTAATGTTTCCATGGTAACTGTTAGAAAGGTTCCCAAACTCTGTGCTACCTTAAGAGACTGTTATGAGCCGTCCACCTTAAGAGACTGTTATGAGCCGTCCACCTTAAGAGCGCAAGGTATTGTGGCGTGCTCATTCATTCTACCCACAACAGAGCACAGAGCGGTGAATGCACGTCATTTACATTTGCTGCCTGTATATATATGAAACTTATAATATTGTACAGCACTGCGGTGCCGGGTGCGTCACTGACGAACGTAAGTTCATTATATAGTTAAGAATTCTAATGTACACGTATAATTGCCTGTTTGACTTCTCTGCATTTGTTTGTTTCCGACGCTATTTGAAAGTAATCCATTGCTTACTTGCGCGCAGTGTGCCTTGTTTACAGCGTCTAGACAATGTAATTCATGTAACAGTTCTTTATCTCTTTAAAGAGAGCATTTGCGGACATTTGTGCCTTGTACATGGAGGCAAGCACCTTATTCTGCACGGCAGGTCACAAGTACCACGTTTACGTGCCTTGTGTAGCGTGCAGTGACACCTTGTGGTCTAGTTAAGACATTTAAGTTCAGTTAAATGTTGGGATGATGTTATTTGAGTGTTTGGTTTGATGCTATCCTGCAGTGTGTATGGCAGGGCTTACTGTTTACTGGTGAAGCTAATGTTTACTAAATGCTAATTATTACCAGTATATGCTATATTGTGTATCCATGATATATTATTGCATTAAGGTGATATGTGCTATTACTGGTATTCTATACTAATTGTTTATGATGTTCTTATCTATTTACTACAGAACCACCAATACTAGCCAGTGTTGTACCATTCAACTAATCCATGCCTGTCAACCTGCCTACAAAACAAGTAAACTGCCCTATGCCAAACGAACTGTCCTGTCCATTGTGTCCTGACCGACGCCCCGGGGGCGAATGAGACTACCTTTATAGAACCATACAGTCCTTTTATAACTCTCCACAACATTGTGGTCCTTCGAGCCGGATAGCTTCATTTACCCCTGGACAGTATGGACTTCAAAGGATTAGGAGCACGGCCTAGGCGTCAGACACGCCCACCAACCCGCTTTGATGATTACCAGCTCAGCAACATCAGGCAAAGACACAGGCACGGGCATGAAGAAGAATGGTTATCTCACGAGAAGGAGGGTGCAGCCAAGTCAACCCCCCCATACTCTACCCCCGCTCCCTACTCCCATCAGCTTAGGCGAGATGCTGCTTGTCATGAAGAGGACCCGTACGAACCAGAGTGGCAGAGGTACAGGTCAGACACCCAGCTAGCCCACCTACAGCATGCAGAGAGAGACAAGGGAGGAGTTGACCCGAGAACCAACCCCAATCCATCATTCACCTCAGGAACTCTCTCTACTGAGAAAAAGCGCCATACTACAGCAGTCACAGCTAACCGTGAGAGCGGATGTGGCTGCATTAGGTCAAGTTCATAACGAAATTAGAAGACTGACTAACACAGTAATCAACCTTCAGCAAGGTACACCACGACCCGCCAGTCAACTCAACCCCCATTCTGTATAAACCGAGGATGAAGAGGATTGGCCTGAACCCCCTCCACCATGGCCAGACACAGCGGCCCTGGAACGTCCGCCAGGTCAACCAGTCATGGACCGACTAGATCAGATGATGGTTGAGCTACAGCTGACAAGGAGCCAGACCTTGTCAGCTAGCCACCGCAAGGTGTCACCAGCGAAGGTTGGCAATAAACCACAGTACCTTCAAACCCGACAGCTAAGTAGCGAGCCTTGTCCCCCCTACATGGCTCACACCTACACCAGTCCTACACGCTCTCCAGAGGAACATGGCACGTTATCCACCGCAACAGTTGCCACACCACTTCCAGCGTGCTGTTCAGCCCCCACACCAGAGACCTGCGTATCACACCACTACATCAACAATGCTGCAACACCAACCACCGGCTCAGGCTCCTCCCACCAGAGCTATGCCCCACGTTGCAGACTATGCACCACAGCAGCTGCTAAACCAGTACCAGCCACACTACGCACAAGTACAGTATCTCCCTCGTGTAACTCCCTCCTATGCAACCACTTATACGTCTAGCCAGCCTGGGTACATGCCAGTGTCCACACAAGCAGCCCCGTGGATGCAGAGACAGGGCCAGCAAAACCCTCCTCCACCACGCTATGAATCAGCAGCTGCAGCTGCTGAACAGACCTATAGAGGCCCACGCCCGACCATACCAAACTTTAGTCACTACGACACATGTGAGTTTGCCCGTTTGAAAATAGCCCTGGAGAACCTCCTGCCTACAGAAGGGACTGAAATGTTCAAGTACCAGATTCTGGTAGACCATCTGAGGCTTGAAGAGGCAAAATTGATAGCAGATGCCTATCTCAACTCCCCCACGCCCTACACTGACACCATGTCAGCCCTCAATGAGAAATTCGGCCAGCCCCACCAGATAGCCCTCAGGAAGATAGCAAGTGTGCTAGACTCACCTGATGTTCGCCGTGGAGACACCGCAGCCTTTGGGCGGTTTGCTCTCCATGTTCAGTCCTTGGTTGGCCTACTTAAGTCGTTGGGCACTGACGGTGAAGTGGAGCTTCGCTGTGGATCTCACGTGGTGAGACTGTTAAGCAAACTACCCGCAGAGCAACGGGCAGACTTCCGTCGGACCACCTTTAAGAACCCCGGGACTGTTCCCACCCTGTGCGATCTAGCCCAGTGGCTCCAGCACGAATCCTGGTGTCAGGATTTCGACGGACAGACACTCATAAGAGAAAAGGAAAACCAAGTGTACCGGTATGAGGGTCGCCAAGGACGGCGACCTGTTACCGTCCTCCATGGATCAAAGGACTCTGAAGAAAATGATGGACAAACTAGAGCCTCAGAGGGAAAGAAGGGGAGAGCTAAGCCCTATTGCCCTTTCTGCGAGAGCGATGAACACTTCCTCAGCCAGTGTACAGAAGTCACAAAGCTAAACAAAGAAACTCTCACTGAGTGGATAAAGGCCAACAAAAGGTGCTGGCGCTGTGCACGGCCTCACCAAGCCGCTCGGTGTGACTTAAAGAAGCCCTGTGGCCTATGCCAAGGGAAACATCTGCAGGTCCTTCATGACGTAAATGATCGACCACCAAGACCGACAAGCAAGGAGGAGAGCTGTCTGGTGAGCTCCGCCACTGAGGTTCTGTACGTCGACCGTCCTTCAGTCCACACCAGGGTCTTACTGAAGGTCGTCAGAGTGCTTCTTCGTCACGGAAATCACACTATAACCACCTACGCCATCTTGGATGACGGGTCCGAAAGGACCATGCTCCTGCCAGCAGCTGCCCGAGAACTTGGCCTACAAGACACACCTGAGGACCTGCCCCTGAGAACCATTAGACAGGAGGTCCAGACCCTCCGTGGCTCTGCGGTATCCTTCCATATCTCTCCTGCTGCTGAGCCAAAGACCAGCTTCCTAGTCTCCAGAGCCTTCACCTCAGGTCGCCTCGGCCTAGGCGAACAGTCATACCCGATGGACCGACTCCAGAAGAGGTACGCCCACTTGGTCGGTTTACCAATTAAGCCCTTCCACAGTGCCAGACCCCTAGTACTCATCGGCTCCGACCACCCACACCTGATCACCGCTATCGAGCCAATCCGACTGGGCCTGCCAGGTGGGCCTGCTGCCGTCCGGACCAAGCTCGGCTGGACTCTTCAGGGCCCAGCAAGATTCTCCCAGCAGCCCCTACACTCACAGCAGTGCCTAGTGACATCAGTTCACCCTCCAGCTTCAGAACTATTCAAGCACGTCAAAAGGCTTTGGCAGCTCGACACCCTTCCATATAAAAGTGAGAAGATTGTAACCAGGTCGAGACAAGACCAGGCAGTAGTAGCCCTGCTAGAAGAGAAGACCACCCGCGTGGAGGTAGCAGGAGTCTTGCGCTACGCCACCCCCCTGCTGCGCAAGCAAGACATGCCTCTCCTTCATGCCCCCAAAGAAGCCGTCATGCCGAGTCTGCGGAGCACAGAACGGTGGCTAGCTAAAGACTCAGAACGTGCCAAGGCTTACAGCGCAGAGATCCAGAAGCTGGTGGATGCAGGCTCTGTCACTAAGTTAACCCCCGAAGAAGTCAACCAAGACGGAGAAGAGTGGTACATTCCTCACCACATGGTGAGTCACAACAACAAGAACAGAATTGTCTTCAATTGCTCCTATCAGTACAGGGGCCAGAGTCTGAATGATTCCCTACTGCCAGGACCCACCCTTGGAGCATCACTCCTGGGAGTTCTACTGCGCTTCTGGGAACATGCAGTCGCCTTAAGCGCAGACATTAAAGGGATGTTCCATCAAGTCCGTCTCCTTCCTGAAGACCGTCCCCTCTTGCGGTTTGTGTGGCGCCACTTGACCAGAGATGAAACCCCAGCAGTGTTCGAGTGGCGAGTTCTACCATTTGGAACAACCTGCAGTCCATGCTGCGCCACGTTTGCTCTACAGCTCCATGTAGCCAATCATAGCCAGCCAGGAGATGATGTGAGCCTCTCTATAGAGAGGTCCTTCTATGTTGACAATCTCCTACAGAGTCTGCCCAAACCTGAGGATGCCAGAGAGTTGGTGGACAGACTTTGGGGACTCCTTGCAGCTGGTGGGTTTGATCTACGCCAGTGGGCTAGCAACGTGCCAAACGTCGTGGGACACCTACCCAAAGAAGCCAGGTCCGACACCCTCGAGCTCTGGCTCGCACAAGATCGAACAGACTCTCCTGAATCCACTCTAGGACTCAGCTGGCACTGTCAAACCGACACCATGAGCTACAAGCATCGACCCATAGAGTACGGAGATCCAACAATGCGGAACATCTACAGGGTTTTGGCCAGTCAGTATGACCCATTAGGGTTTATCTTACCATACATCACTCGAGCCAAGATGCTGGTCAGACGCCTCTGGGAGAAAAACAGAGACTGGGATGATCCCCTCCTGCCCCAAGACCTCTTACAAGCATGGAAGGCCTGGGAGGAAGAACTACAATTTCTATCTCAAGTCACCTTGCCACGAGCGTATATACCAGTCGAAGTGGATGAGTCAAGCGTCACCCATCAAGTCCATGTGTTCTGTGATGCATCGGAACAGGCTTATGGCTCGGTGGCGTATCTGAGAACGCTGTACTGCCGAGGTCAAGTCCATCTGTCCTTCCTACTCGCCAGGTCCAGAGTTGCTCCCAAGCGACTACTCTCCATACCCAGACTGGAGCTGTGTGGAGTGGTCACAGGAGCTCAACTGGCTAAACTCCTAGAGAAAGAGCTCACGCTGAAGATCGATCAGACTATCCTGTGGACAGACTCTACAACAGTGCTGGCGTGGCTGCACTCAGAGTCCTGTCGTTTCAAGATTTTTGATGGTACCAGAGTGGCCGAAATACAGGAACTCACGAGTCCCACCGCCTGGCGATACATAGATTCAGCGAGGAACCCAGCTGACGACATCACTAGGGGCAAGACTCTACAGGACCTGACCAAGCCGAACAGGTGGAGCCATGGCCCCCCCTTCCTCCTTCAGCCTCCAGCTGAGTGGCCTGTCAAGCCCAACGTCGAACAGGAAGGCGATGCCTCCGAGCTACGACAGTCTACTTTCTGTGGTGTCACCTTAACAACACCTAGTACGCCAGACGCAGAGGTGAAGCAGTACGATACCTGGAAGGAGCTGCTAGTAGCTACAGTGCAGGAGTTACATGGGGCGGCGGGTAGCTACACTGCCGAAGACTATCGCAATGCTGAAACCCGCATATTAAAGCAAGCACAGTGCGAGAGCCTCCCAGAGGAGTTGCGGCTCTTGAAAGCAGGAAAGCCTGTACCATCCGGCAGCAGACTGCTCACCCTGTCACCGGAGATGAATGAGGAGGCAGGACTAATCCGTGTCGGTGGCAGACTACGACGTGCTGTAGACATCGAGCAGACAACGCTGCACCCTATTGTGTTAGACCCTGGGCACCCCTCTACCAAACTCCTCATCCAAGATTTCGACAGTCGCTTGCACCATCCCGGGCCAGAGAGGGTGTTTGCTGAGATGCGGCGCTCATTCTGGATCCTGCGCGGCCGTGAAGCGATTCGCCGTTACCAACACACCTGCACAGACTGTCGACGTTGGAAAGCCAGACCTTCTGTTCCAAAGATGGCAGATCTACCGCCCGCCCGCCTGCGGTTCTTCAAGCCCGCCTTCTTCTCGACGGGGTTGGACTGTTTCGGGCCGTTTCAAGTCAAAGTAGGAAGGCGTACTGAGAAGAGGTGGGGTATAATTTTCAAGTGTCTCACCACTAGGGGTGTGCACTTAGACCTTCTGACCACCATCGATGCAGACTCCTTCTTGATGGCTCTCAGGCGATTTATCGCTCGTCGAGGAACATCAGCCGAGCTGCTCTGCGACTGTGGGACCAACTTCAAAGGAGGAGAAAGAGAACTGGGGGAGGCTTTCTCTGCCCTGTCACCAGACCTGCAACAGCAACTCGCCAAGCAGAAAATTGACTTCCACTTCAACCCCCCTGCAGCACCTCACTTTGGAGGAGCATGGGAAAGGGAAATCCGCTCCGTAAAGACCGCCTTGTACACCACAGTGGGAACTCAGTCAGTCTCAGAAGACGTGCTGCGGACCGTGCTACTGGAAGTAGAAGGGATTCTTAACTCAAAGCCATTGGGGTACGTCTCCTCCAGCATCACAGATCTCGATCCTGTGACCCCCAATAGTTTGTTGATGGGGCGGCCAGACGGGTCCTTGCCCCAGATCGTATACCCAGAGACCGAGTTACTGAGCCGCCGTAGATGGAGGCATTCACAGGTGCTGGCAGATCGCTTCTGGTCCAGTTTCTTGAGAAATTATCTGCCAAGCCCCCAGACTCGTCAGAAATGGCACTCTACGCCAGCTGACCTCGCAGAAGGCTCAGTAGTGATGTTGGTGGATCCCCAGCTTCCACGGGCCTTGTGGCCCATCGGTCATGTCACTAAGGTCCACCCTAGTAACGACGGCCACATCCGTTCAGTGGACGTGAGGATCAGAGATCGTGATTACACCAGACCAGTTGCCAGGCTGGTTGTCCTGCCAGCCCTGCCACCCGGCGAGGAAGAATACAGCCCTACTGCCACCATCGACCCTTCGTGAGACACTAATAACTTTGTCACCTTTCTATGGAGTGAATGTACACTGTACATTCGGGGGCGGCTGTTAGAAAGGTTCCCAAACTCTGTGCTACCTTAAGAGACTGTTATGAGCCGTCCACCTTAAGAGACTGTTATGAGCCGTCCACCTTAAGAGACTGTTATGAGCCGTCCACCTTAAGAGCGCTAGGTATTGTGGCGTGCTCATTCATTCTACCCACAACAGAGCACAGAGCGGTGAATGCACGTCATTTACATTTGCTGCCTGTATATATATGAAACTTATAATATTGTACAGCACTGCGGTGCCGGGTGCGTCACTGACGAACGTAAGTTCATTATATAGTTAAGAATTCTAATGTACACGTATAATTGCCTGTTTGACTTCTCTGCATTTGTTTGTTTCCGACGCTAGTTGAAAGTAATCCATTGCTTACTTGCGCGCAGTGTGCCTTGTTTACAGCGTCTAGACAATGTAATTCATGTAACAGTTCTTTATCTCTTTAAAGAGAGCATTTGCGGACATTTGTGCCTTGTACATGGAGGCAAGCACCTTATTCTGCACGGCAGGTCACAAGTACCACGTTTACGTGCCTTCTGTAGCGTGCAGTGACACCTTGTGGTCTAGTTAAGACATTTAAGTTCAGTTAAATGTTGGGATGATGTTATTTGAGTGTTTGGTTTGATGCTATCCTGCAGTGTGTATGGCAGGGCTTACTGTTTACTGGTGAAGCTAATGTTTACTAAATGCTAATTATTACCGGTATATGCTATATTGTGTATCCATGATATAATATTGCATTAAGGTGATATGTGCTATTACTGGTATTCTATACTAATTGTTTATGATGTTCTTATCTATTTACTACAGAACCACCAATACTAGCCAGTGTTGTACCATTCAACTAATCCATGCCTGTCAACCTGCCTACAAAACAAGTAAACTGCCCTATGCCAAACGAACTGTCCTGTCCATTGTGTCCTGACCGACGCCCCGGGGGCGAATGAGACTACCTTTATAGAACCATACAGTCCTTTTATAACTCTCCACAACAGTAACCGTACCTCACCTGCTTTCCCTTCCCTGATTCCAGGGATTTGTCCGCACATGAAGTCTACTGAAGCAACCTCAAAATAGGCAATAAAAGATTGGTTTGGAAAGGATTTCATGAAGCGAGTGAGGAGTTCACTTCAATCACACACGTCACATGACGTGCAAACTTTTCTTTTGTCTCTGAAAAGAGACAACAGTGCACGCCCTGCATCTTTGCCAAGTTTTCCTTTGCCATTGTTTCTTTGTGGAGTAGAACATCGGGAAGCCATGGGAGCGCCAGCGTGTAAACAATAGCTTGCTTGTGCAAAAGAGAATGAGCTCTGCATTCTGTGCTGCCTTCATTTTATGAAGTGTGGGAGTTTGTGTTTCGGAGTTCTGGATGTTTTCAAATGGGCTTTGTGGTAGTCCTTTTGTCTGGATCTGCTCGGCCCAGGTGCTCCTGCTTCCCCACAAGCGGTGGAGCTGAGCACCTCATTAGCCATCGGGAAGCATTCCCTTCCATTCGGCGACCAGCAAAACGTGTCACGGCACCTGCGACTTCGAACTTTAGCAGGTCAAAGGTTATGTTCATTACCAGCTAGGGATGTGTATATCGTAGAGTTTTTATCGATACCCATACCAATATTGATAGTCCTTAATGATACCAGTATTTATCGGTACTCTTTTCGGTACTGTATGTAATTTGTGTAAATAGAGCTGTGAATTTTTTATTAACACAAGAGGTTGTGCACCAGCACCATCATGATATAACATCTCACCTCCTTTTTAGGGCTTAAACAAGTTAACTATGTGTGCATGTGCAAGGTGCACTGCAGTTGGTATACCATCATCTTGTAAACCAGTGGTTTTCAACCATTGTGCCGTGAGATATTGTCTGATGTGCCGTGGGAAGTTATGCAACTTCAGCTAATTGGTCCAAAAAATATTTTTTGCAAATCAATAATTATTATCGAATAACGTGCGGTTGCTTAGTGTCTGTGCTGTGTAAAACTCGGCAGGGTAACCACGTAATACTCCATGTCAGTAGGTGGCAGCAGGTAGTTAATTGCTTTGTAAAAGTCGGAATGTGTCGGGTGAGACGAGGATGGTTTGTTGTGATCCCAATATGCAGACCACAGCGGGAGGCAGCATGCAGGTAAACAAGTATGTAATGCTTAAACCAAAAATGAACAAAAGGGAAAGGGACACGAAAAGGCAATGGCTATGCAAAACGAAAGTAAAACTGAACTGGCGACAAAGTCAACAGAAACAGAATGCTGGACGACAGCAAAAACTTACGGCGTCCACAAAGTACATCCGTACATGACATGACAATCAACAATGTCCACACAAAGAAGGATAGCAACAACATAAATAGCCTTGCTTGCTAAAACAAAGCAGGTGCGCGGAATAGCGCTCAAAGGAAGACATGAAACTGCTACAGGAAAACACCAACAAAACAGGAAGGGCCACCAAAATAACAGCGCAAGACAAGAACTAAAGCACTGCACACAGGAAAACACCAACAAACTCAAAATAAGGCACGACGACCTGGTGGAGTTTCATTTTTTAAGGTTTTCTGCTGGTGGTGTGCCTCCGTATTTTAACACATTGTGTCATTTTCCATTCTCATAGTGTGTCAACATTATTAAGGACAAGTGGTAGAAAATGAATGATTAATCTACTTGTTCATTTACTGTTAATATCTGCTTACTTTCTCTTTTAACATGTTCTATCTACACTTCCGTTAAAATGCAATAATCACGTATTCTTCTGTTGTTTGATACTTTACATTAGTTTTGGATGATACCACAAATTTGGGTATCAATCCGATACCAAGTCGTTACAGGATCATACATTGGTCATATTCAAAGTCCTCGTGTGTCCAGGGACATATTTCCTGAATTTATAAACATAATATACATTTTTTTTAAACGAAAGAAGATGTTGTGATGCCAAAAAATATTGACGGAATCATCGTAGTATCTACTAGATACGCTACTGCACTTAGTATCATTACAATGGATGTTAGGTGTAGATCCACCAATGGCGATTGTTTACATTTTGATGCTGGTGTAGTGAAGCATGTTTAGCTATTCCTAGTCCTGCAGGGATGTTACTTGTAAGAAACGTACTTTATTTGTTGCCGTGGAGGTGAGGATTAGACCGGTACTTTTCAGAGGCGGTATAGTACCAATTATGATTAATTTGTATCACGGTACTATACTAATACCGGTATACCGTACAACCCTTGTGTAGTGTTGCTTTCTTATTTGTGGTTATTCCAAACTGATTATAATTTCCTCGTGCGTAGTAGCGGCACCTGGAGTGAATGTGACAGCGTGTTATAATTACGATGGTCAGCTGGATAAAAAAAAAATACAGATAGCAGTAGCATTAGTCCAGAATCTTAACAGTCTTCCCGGACCTACCAAATTAGAAACCAGTACCAAAAAATACTGGTACTTGGTATACATCCCTATTAGCCTTGCCTTTTGCTATGTCTCGTTTCACAGTACTATTGGGCAAGTCAGACGACAGAAATTAGGGTTTACGGTCCCGAAAAAAATAAACATTTGGGGAGTTAGGACAGGAAACCGAGTATTCGGAGATTCAGCGGTGGTTGTGGTGGTATGAAAAGTACACAGAGAATATAGTTTGTGGTAAACTGAGACTACTCCAATAATTCCGCTTCCTCAAAACCTGCTTATGATTTGAGTGTTTTGGCTTGTGGGTATTTCACCGAGGATTAGGCGTGGGGATGGATTTAAGCGGCATAAGGCTTCTCCTCCATGTTTAGATAACAATGTAAACCTTGGAGCAGTCGAGGCAGTTGATTGTGCTCAGCATTCTGCAGTAGTGACCGTGGTGTGTTTAGAAGGCTGGCTTTCATTATCAAAAACGAGCTCTGGCTCTGCAAACGGCACCTCTTTTCCTTCTAGAGTCAGAGCCTAAACCCCCTTACCCACACATTGGCTATTGTACTCGCTCTAAGCCGGATTTGGCACTGCACGAGTACACTTCTCGCTCACAATTACCCACTGTCTTGTTGTCGCAAAAAAGTGAAATAAAGCTGCCGCACGACTTGAAGAGGAAGCGACGATCGCTTTGAGGTGGGATCCGATGCCAGCAACATCATCCCAGTTAATAGATGCCCCCTGATGCATGGTTCCCAGTGGGCTAATTGCCCCAGCAGGGAGGTCACATCAACGTGTGAACATATTTGACCCCTTTGCCCCATGTTGCACCGGGGCCTAATCAGTGAGCCGGTTAGGCCTATTCATTAGAGAAATACCCCCGCTGAGAGTTCAGCGGGGCCACATTGGCTCTTGCGGGTCTTGTCCTACTCGACCGCACATGCTGACTTTGTCATTTGTTTGCAAACACTCTCTGAATCATCTATTCCCCCGCTGCTGCAATCACCTCATCTGAGGAAGAGATGGAAACTCGTGAAGGTCACGGTGAATCCACCTCCTGGCCTGTGCTGTGCTGTATCGTTTATATTTGAAGACACAACACACTGATTTCCTATAGCCTCATTTGTCAAACCTCGGCGGGCTTATTAAAAAGTCATGAGTGTGTTTGCCTTACATCATGCATGCACCGGAGCAGTCAAGTCAAATGCTCACTAATGGGCCTGCCAAGGCACACATGCAGCTCCTTCAGATAGACCTCTAGTGCAATATTTCTCTCGTCTCTGCATTCCTCATTGCTTCGTTATGTGAAAAGTATAGACCGTGACCTTGTCATAATAACATCTAATGTGAACCTCTGATGCTGTTATGATGTCTGCGAGTTTAAATTGCATATAGAACATATCAGGCAGGGGCAGACCGGGCTAATTTTCCAAAGTTTCCAGATGAATCCTATACTACTTTGTGCAAAATCAGATTCAATGTGAAAATACAGTACACAAACATTCCACTTCAGTACAAATGATGTGCTTTCATATAATAGGGCTGTCAATAATAATGCTGTGTTCGACTTAGACTTAGACTTCCTTTTATTGTCATTCAAATTTGAACTTTACAGTACAGATAAGAACGAAAATTTGTTGCATTAGCTCGTTGTAGTGCAGGATAAAAGAGCAATAAGGTGCAGACATAAATAAATAGATTACTGTACAGATAAATATATTGCACTTTTGCATATGCATCCATGTTTATGGATGTATGTTATATTGTCTTTATATTCCAGTGAGTTAATCCATTTTTGGGGGGAAATTGAGGGGATTATTATGATGCGTTCAAGAGTCTTATGGCCTGACGGAAGAAGCTGTTACAGAACCTGGAGGTTCTGCTACGGAGGCTGCGGAACCTCTTTCTAGAGTCCAGCAGTGAAAACAGTCCTTGGTGAGGTTGTGGGAGGAGTCTCTGCAGATTTTCTGAGCCCTGGTCAGGCAGCGGCTTTTTGTGATCTCCTGGATAGGAGGAAGAGGAGTCCTGATGATCCTTTCCGCCATCCTCACCACTCTCTGCAGAGACTTCCAGTCTGTGTTGTGGAGTAATCCATCATAATTATCTGGGTAAAAATTGAAACTAAACCATCTGCAGCACAAAAGGTCCAGATGATTGTGAATAAAGCTATTTTGTCAACTTTGTCAATTTTGTTATTTGAAGCTATTCGGTGCAGATATATTTCCTTCTTTGCTCATTCAAAATTAAACACGATTAATTCAGATTAATATACTTCCGCCCGATTGTAGCTGAGATAGGCTCCAGCGCCCCCCGCGACCCCAAAGGGAATAAGCGGTAGAGAATGGATGGATGGATATATATATATATATATATATATATATATATATATATATATATATATATATATATATATATATATATATATATATATATATATATATATATATATACACATATATATACACATATATATATATATATAATGAATTTGTAACGCACTTTACATTTGTTAAAATATCAAAGCGCTACAAAGTATAAAAAAACAAAGCAAACAAACAAACAAACAAACCCACTAAATAAACACTAGATACAACATCATATATATATATATATATATATGCTTTCATGTTTTTATTTCTATTTTATCTATGTTTTTATGTTGTATCTAGTGTTTATTTAGTGGGTTTGTTTGTTTGTTTTGTTTTTTTATACTTTGTAGCACTTTGATATTTCAACAAATGTAAAGTGCGTTACAAATTCATTATATATATATATATATATATATATATATATATATATATATATATATATATATATATATATATATATATATATATATATATTTTTAATTTTTATTTTATTTAATTTTTTTTTAATTTTTTTATTGTGGTTAATCAAAATCCACAGCAATCCTGTGGTTATTCGGATTGTTTGACAGCATAATAATTAGTGTCATTCATCTATCACCGTAATCTCAGCAAAATGTAATGGGTTATTATAATCCTACTATCTCAGTCCTACGATTTATTAACTCATGATGATTTCATGTTAAAATAGCAATTAGCAATGCAGAAATCACATTCTCCATTGTCTCGTTTAATGCATTAAAAAACAAATGGGGTGTGACAACAGGAATGCAAAGTTTTTGTTGTACGATAGTCTTTGCAAAAACCTTCAATGTGTAGATGAAATAGATTTGTTCTTTAAGCCTTAAAGTCACTTTTGTGAAACTAAAATACACAAAAGTGACCGCTCCGATTGGCCTGCAGATCAAGCATGAAGAGATCTCACACTTTGCTGCACTCCAACACGCCGCACCACTAAAACCCACCTTGCCATGTTTATTTGTTCTCTTAGATTCAGCAGTGTGCACATGCACAAAACTTCTGTTGAAAAAAATATTGCGGTTTTTAGCTTGTTTTTTTTTAGTTTTCCGGAAAGTTTTGCCATGCGGACAGGGAGAGTAGAAAGGGTAAAACAAGACCAACACTTGCTTGCACACACACACACACACACACACACACACACACACACACACACACACACACACACACACACACACACACACACACACACACACACACACACACACACACACACACACACACACACACACACACACACACACACACACACACACTCACATATACGCATTCTTGTATTTGTTACCTTCTTGAGACCTCCGAAAAATGCCTACCTCTTTAGGACCACCCTTTCTAGATATATAAAGACTTGTATTGACAACATTAATAACATATACATACTATGCAAATATAAAAAAGGTAAGCTTTTAGTCATTTTTATTTTTTTTTGTTTGTAATTGGTTTTTAATCTTATTTACTTCAAGTTATTACAGTATGTCTCTATATCCATATTTATTTATTTTTTTAAATTAAATTTGGCCAAAGGGGACACATTTCAATTTCTTACACACACTTGTTATTACATATACCCAGACGGGGAGCACTTCAAGTTTTTACAACCACTTGTTATTTAATATGTTGACCAGAGGGGGAGCCCTTTAAAACCGACACAGAGTCAATTTGAAAAAATCCCTTTCTTTTTGGACCCACCCTAATTTTGATAGATTTCACCACTAGGGGTGCAAGTGAGACACTCTCTATTAGATGCAATGGTTTTCTGTATTGGGACCATGATTTATATCCTAACTTGTTCACCGGTCCTCATATGGAAGGTACTTTTCCTTGTTGATGTCTCAAGAAGGGTAGAAATACAAGAACACACACACACACGCCATAGATAGCAGACACAGCAGAGTGTAAAAGGTCCTGATCCATCTCTGTCTGGTCAATTGGCTGAGCTCAGCGCTGCAGCATCATTAGTGGGCGCTGTGGGTGTTTGTCTCTGTCTCTGCACAGCCTCTGACACGATGAATAGCACCGCTGCGGCGAGCACACACCCACATGCACACACTAATCATAGAGAGCACAAATCCCCCAACTAGGCCGAGCCAGGCTGAACAAAGTAGCTACTCAGTCAGTACATTTGGACGCTAAGTTGGGAACTTTGTATTGTCACTTATGAAAGAGGGAAACAACCTCCAACTAGGTTATGCCACTATAATTTCAGTCTTGCATATTAAAAATTGTGTTCATAACCTGCTAGGGACCAGAGCATTTGAAAAATTTGACAAATAGCTCGGCAAACGGATAATCCTTGAGATCACTGGACAAATCTTTTTTTGATAACGCATAGGGATAGATTGCATGGCATAGTTTGTTTTTATTGCTCTTATCTGCTTTTAATGGTAAGATTTAGGCCCCTAGATTTAGGGGGGGACAAAAAAAAATTTCAGTCTAAGTCCCTGGACAGGGGGGTCCAGACTGAGGCCAAGAAAAAAAAAAAAACATAGCCATAGCACACATAAGCATGTGTGTAAATTGTTGGATGTAGTTCTTTTTAGTCTTTGTTTTCTGTTTGTACTGACAATAACCATATGATTGCCAATTGTTGTGATATTGTACGTATGCGTTATGTACTTCTTCCTGAAAAAAGCCTAATTTCTGTGTAAAATGGGGTAGCCCAGTCGATCGAGCTGGATTCGGCTGCGTATCTGGCAACCTCAGTCAGGGAGCGGGGGAGGGGACTTCAGAATTTTGACCGTGATTGCAGTACCATTTCTGGCCACAATATTACATATGGCTCCTTTAAGGATAAGGATGGTATCTTCGAACATGTGAAATGGTCTTTTATTGTCATACTATAAATCAGGGGTCGGCAACCCAAAATGTTGAAAGAGCCATATTGGACCAAAAATACAAAAAATTATATTTTTTTTACCATTTTCCATTTTCATACATTTTTGAAAAAGCTCCAGGGATGCGGCTCGAGAGCTATAAGTAATCCACTCCTTCTTCACCTCATGGGCATGATACCATTTCCATGATCACTAGTGGTAATGGTGTGGCTATGTATGTGTGTAGTGTGCATATGTATGTATATATCTATAATTTATGTATATACAAGTTCATTAAGTTTGTAAATTATATGATTTAAAGAAAAGGGGTGGGATTAAATAAGTGTAAACTTTTTCTCACTCATTTTCAATTATGTAAAAAAAAAAGAAAAAAAAAGAAAAAGAAAGTCCAATGCCCATTTGTTTTTGGTTTTTATTCTCCATTGTTTTCCTTTTGTTATAATGTCTGTTAAGGCTATAGCACTGTATTGGATCAGGCTTGCTCTTGTTTTTATGCATATTTGAAATAAAAATATATCAATCAAAAAACCTCAATAGTATTATCAAACTGACGTGTCAGTGACTTACACTTCATCAGACTTACTGTTCTGCTCATTGCTCTGACCTGGAGTGTTTATTGCGGTGCCCCATGGTAACACTTTTTCTTTAACAGGTGATTGATTGACTTCGAGAGTGTCATAACAGAGAGTGGGACACTTCATCATGTGCTTCCTCAACAATTGCAACTCTGTCTCTCGGCCAGAAAAAAAGGTGCAAGCCCACACACTGGGACAAGTTCCACTGTAATTACAGGTGATCGGTGGAAGTGTGGTCACATAATTGATCCCCCGAGGAGCACGTGAAGTTAAGTAAAGCAGGTACAGTATATGTTTAAGTTGAGTTTGAAAACAAGTGCATGGAGGCAGCCATGTCTGCATCTGCTCTGCTTAACAAGTGTAGAGGAGGTGTTGCAAAGGAACCCATGGTGTGTAGCCTCCGGGACCCTGAGGTGAGAGCGCTCAGGGTCAGAGGGGTGCCCGCCTCCAGCACACACACCTCATCAATCAGCACACTTTAACCAACGGATGGTCAAGGATGCAAATCATTACTCACAACTACAGTGAGAATGAAAACAAACGTACATTACTCCCTCATACAGATAGTTATTTCACATGTTGTACAGTAGTGACCACACAGTATAATGCAGACCATTTCTCCACCACTAGAAACTACCACAATAACAAACATATTGTTACTCTGACAGTTAAAAAAAGTATATGTTAGTGATTCTCAAACTGTGGTAGGGGTACCACTAGTGGTACGTCTAAGAATATCAAGTCATTAGTGTTTTATTTTTCAATATTCAAACACAGTGTTACGGTTCAAACTGTGTGTAATGTTTACAGTGGCCAAAATATAAAAAATGTACTTGTTAAATAAAACCTCTGCTGTGTTTTTAATGAATACTCAGGCATACTACACTACTGTATTTTAATGCTGGTCATTATGGTAATACTTACTTACTTACTACCACCTAGAACTGCTACCCTCGGGCAGACGCTATGGGGTGCTAAAAGCAGGCACAAATAAACTAAACAACAGTTTTTACCCAAGTGCCATAGTAGCATTAAACAAGCACTGAGTGAGCATAATGTGTCAGTCATGTCCTCATGTGTCATGTCTTTTATTTTTCGGACTATAATGTACAATAATGTTGGACTGTGCAATATATCCCAAATTGCCTCTTGATAAGTGCAATAATACTGGACTGTGAAACAGAATAATGTGCAATAACCTGTCACCTTACACCTCTGTCACTTTGTATGTATGTGTGTATAGGTGTATATATATATATATGTGTATGTATATTTATATGTATATGTATGTATATACAGTATATGTATGTATGTATATATGTATGTATATATATGTGTGTATATGTGTATGTATATATATGCATGTGTATGGATATATGCGTGTGTGTGGATGTATACATATACTGTATATGTAGATGCATATCTTCTTTTTTATCTTTTCACTATCTATATTACTATATTATTGTGTATGCACCTTAGGGGATCTGCTCCAATTTAGTTGTTCTTTGAACCTGTTCACTGTAATAATGACAATAAAACTCTATTCTATTCTACTTGGAGAGTCAAGTGTTTTCTGAGGTGTTGCTTGGTGAAAAAGGTTTGACAATAAACGGCATTGTTATTATTATTGTTAATATGTTTCATAACTGTGGTAAAGTTCTTGAGGGTTAGTAATATTGTTTTAAATTAAAATGGTTGAAAAACTGCACTTTGATAAACTCATGGTCCGTTGAACGCGAGCTTAAATGCTAACATAAAAACAAGAGACATTAACGCCTTTCCCCAATAAGAAACAACGTACCCCTATCTAAACTTAAATAAACACATTGCAGTCTGAGCAACTAAGATATTCAACTGTGCACATTGAACTTACAAGCTGTGGTCTTTTAGATAAGAATGATCATTCTATACTCAGAGGAATATGACACTGGGGTGTTTTTTTACGGTGCGTTCAAGGACCGTTGAACAAAGTAGGACACCACAGCATAAGTAACAAAACGCGCAATAGTGGTAGTGGGCTTTCTCAAAGTATCTGTATTAATTTTTTTTGATTTTTAAAAAAATCTAAAGATTTAATTGTGCGTAAAAGTACTTTTTGAGAACATTCAACGATACCGCAATAATATTGATAACCGTGATCATTTTGGTCACAAAAATCGTGGTATGAAATTTTCATATTATTTTTTTTAAATATACCTCTTAATTTGGATCTAACAAGCATAAATAAGGACATCATCTCTCAAAAGTAAATGCATGCCATTTACTGCTGCCATCCATCCATCCATTCATTTTCTACAGCTTGTCCCTTTTAGGGGTGGCGGGGGTGGTGGAGCCTATCCCAGCTGTACTCAGGCGGAAGGCGGGGTACACCCTGGACAAGTCGCCCCCTCATTGCAAGGCCAACATAGATAGACAGACAACATTCACACACTAGGGCCAATTTAGTGTTGCCAATCAACCTATCCCCAGGTGCATGTCTTTTGCCAATAATTTCAAAACGCCAGCCAAACTAGGGATGGCAATCATTTACCGTGGTAAGTAAATGTACAAATTGAGATTAGAGCTCGTCTTTGTAGTCTTCTCTGGACTAGGACAGCTACACTTGAGGGGAGACTGTAAACATTCTGCCCCTCAATATTTGTCTTCAACACTTTCACACAATTGGTTGAAAACCAAACAACTGTTACCTTTAACAACTGTGAATAGAGCAGTTATAGTTTAGATTGTTGTATTAATAATATTAATGGATTAGATTTATCCAGGGATTTTTTCTAGTGACACTGAGAACCCATCCTTCATCCACGCCACATTCACACATCAATGGTGGTGAGCTACATTTGTAGCCCCGGCTGCCCCGTGTTAGACTGACGGAAACGTGGCAGCTAATTTAGGCCAAGAGCCTCTACGAACAGAACCAAACATTCAATCACATTTAAATGCCAGGGTGGGTGGCACTGGAGTGGGTGGTGAAGTGTCTTGCCTAAGGACACAACGGCCTTGACTAGGATGACCCTCAATTTTCTGGAGGGCCGCTCTACCATCTGAGCCACCCTGCTAGCTAGCTAACTAGTTGTTACACGGTCATTAGCTTTGATGCTTGCAAAAAATTCCAGGTGGGGCTGGTCTTCACATACCAAATTCTGTACTATTTATTACAGGCACCAACTGAATTCTGTCGGTACTCCCGGTTACCGATTCACTTCAAATCAAACAGTGCCATATTTTGATACCTTTGTTGCTCGAGACGTCACATCCGGTTGCAGACTAAATACCGGCCGAAACACGTAACAAGGAAACAAGCATTCATGCAAGCACTTAGGGTGGACTCTGTCAAACTGCCTCTGGGTAAGGTTGCAATTTTCATGCCAACAAAGAAAGTATGCCTGATAGAAAAGACTCTAACATACAGTACACTGCAAAAACTGAAATCTAAGTAAGATTAAATATCTCAAATAAGGGCGATATTTGCTTATTTTCTGTCCGATAAGATAATTCTTCTCACTAAGCAGATTTTATGTTAGAGTGTTTTACTTGTTTTAAGGGTTTTGGTCCTAAATGATCTTAGTAAGATATTACAGCTTGTTGCTGAGATTTTATGACCTATATTGAGTAAAATATGCTTGAAACTAGAATATCAACTGATGCAAAGCTGTGTCATTAACACTCACAAGTATAAAACTACTTTTTTTTAAAGTAATAATTTCTTATTTCAAGCATGCAAAAAAAAATCATGACTTTAACACAAATGTGTTTCATAATTAAAATAGATGACAGCCAAATGGACTTTGCTGTTTTATTTTCAATAAAACAATAGAACATACGTACTCATATAGTAGTACAATAAACAGACAGTTAATATTTAAACATTTAACATGTGACATTTCAAACAATTTTGAACAGAAATAGTTCATGCACATTCAGATAAATTTCTTCAAAATTACAATAAAAAAAATTTGGCCGGGGGCCGGGCTGTATATATGCGCACTAATTGACTGAAAGAGCACGCACTTGGCGCGATGATGTCATGTTATGGATGGAAAAATGCATCTTTAGACCATATGATTTGCCTGAGCGGCTATGAGACCCCGAGAGTAACAAGCGGTTGCCTTTCCATTAAGAACAATAAATCAGTTTTTAGTATAAGTTTGCTGGTTTCAAGAAATGTAATGCCGAGCGCATATCAGTGTGTGAATGTGTGTGTGTGAATGGGTGAATGTGGAAAATAGTGTCAAAGCGCTTTGAGTTCCTTAAAAAGGTAGAAAAGCGCTATACAAGTACGACCCATTTACCATTTACCATATCAAGATAATGGCACTAGCATTTACTTAATTTAAGAATATTTTTCAACATATTGAGCAAAAAGGTCTAATTTTTTTTTTCTACCAGGAAAAGTGCACTTGTTATTAGTGAGAATATACTTATTTTAAGGTATTTTTGGGTTTATTGAGGTTAGTTAATTTTACTTGTTTTGGAAAGTCTTGACGAGCCAAATTTTCTTGTTCTATTGGCAGATAATTTTGCTTAGTTCAAATAAAATACCCCTAATTTTTGTATTTTTTTTTCTTGTTTTTGAACACTGACTTTTTGCAGTGTAAGGCTCCACTTTTCAAAATGCGCAAGCAAGGTGTCTTTTATCCATCACTATGACGATTGAAATGTGCTTTGATAAGAAACTCACTAGAGTAAAGTGTGACAACAAACCCTGTTCTCCCCTACTTTAGAGTATTAGTCGTGTTCCGTCACTGACTTTTGACCATTCCGCCTGAATGACTGCGATGCCTCTGTGGCGTATTGACCGAACGAGTGTCACTCCATCAGTTCTCACATGTGTCCAGATGTGCTGAAGCACACACGGCCTGTAATCTCTCACAGGAAGGAGGATGTGTCCTCACCTCGGCCCAGACAGATCTGTCTTTAGCTCACCTTCCCTCTCTCACTCTCTCTCAGCATCCCTAGATGTGTTTTTCCAACACATGCCTTTGGTGAAGCTGACGGCACTGACAGGGTTTCAGTCAGCCACCCCCCACCCTCCACCCCGCCATTAGCCGCTAGTGTGTAATTACAGAGCAGCACCAGGCCCGGTGGTCAGACTGCTGACAGCCGTGCTTGTTTGTCCTACAGACTTTAGCTACAATTGGACTCGACTTTAGGGTACGTAAACCCTTCCATAAACCTCAACATTTCTCTGCCTTCTGCAGCAGAGCGTTTCATCATGCGAGAATCATGATCGAGAATACCTGCAAGCTATACTAATTAGGAGAAAATTGGGGTCCACAATCACTCACCACCTTCCCCTCTAATTACTAAGCAGGTAGTTTAGCATTTATGCTTTCTTAAAGGCCTACTAAAACCCACTACTACCGACCACGCAGTCTGATAGTTTATATATCAATGATGAAATTTTAACATTGCAACACATGCCAATACGGCCGGGTTGACTTATAAAGTGCAATTTTAAATTTCCAGCTAAACTTCCGGTTGAAAACGTCTTTGTATGATGACGTATGCAAGTGACGTCACTAGTTAAATGGAAGTATTGGTACACCTTTGAATCCAATACAAAAAAGATCTGTTTTCATCTCAAAATTCCACAGTATTCTGGACATCTGTGTTGGTGAATCTTTTGCAATTTGTTTAATGAACAATGGAGACAGCAAAGAAGAAAGCTGTAGGTGGGATCGGTGTATTAGCGGCTGGCTACAGCAACACAACCAGGAGGACTTTGAGTTGGATAGCAGACGCGCTATCCAACGCTAGCCGCCGACCTCATCGATGATCGGGTGAAGTCCTTCGTCGCGCCGTCGATCGCTGGAACGCAGGTGAGCACGGGTGGTGATGAGCAGATGAGGGCTGGCGTAGGTGGAGCGCTAATGTTTTTATCATAGCTCTGATGAGGTCCCGTAGCTAAGTTAGCTTCAATGGCGTCGTTAGCAACAGCATTGCTAGGCTTCGACAGGCGGCACAGCATTAACCGTGTGGTTACAGGTGTTTGGTTCGGTGTCTCCTGATAGTTGTATTGTTGATCTGCTGTGTATCCTTCCAGTCAGGGGCTTATTTATTTTGTTTCTATCTGCATTTAAGCACGATGCTATCACGTTAGCTACGTAGATAAAGTGCTTCACCGATGTATTGTCGTAGAGATAAAAGTCACTGTGAATGTCCATTTCGCGTTCTCGACTCTCATTTTCAAGAGGATATAGTATCCGTGAGGTGGTTTAAAATACAAATCCGTGATCCACAATAGAAAAAGGACAAAGTGTGGAATCCAATGAGCCCTTTTACCTAAGTTACGGTCAGAGCGAAAAAAGATACGTCCTGCACTGCACTCTAGTCCTTCACTCTCACGTTCCTCAACCACAAATCTTTCATCCTCGCTCAAATTAATGGGGTAATCGTCGCTTTCTCGGTCCGAATCGCTCTCGCTGCTGGTGTAAACAATGGGGAAATGTGAGGAGCCCTTCAACCTGCGACGTCACGCTACTTCCGGTACAGGCAAGGCTTTTTTTTATCAGCGACCAAAAGTTGCTAACTTTATCGTCTATGTTCTCTACTAAATCCTTTCAGCAAAAATATGGCAATATCGTGAAAGGATCAAGTATGACACATAGAATGGATCTGCTATCCCCGTTTAAATAAAAACATTTCATTTCAGTAGGCCTTTACCTGCTTGTTTTGGAGTGTGGAGGAGTCCAGTGGGTCTATAAAAAGACTAATAGTTGTCCTAGCAGCTGTTTTAGCTGAACCTTGTTTGTTCCCATGGGGGGTAATAACTTCACCACATCCATCCATCCATCCATTTTCTACCGCTTGTCTCTTTTGGGGTCGCGGGGGTGCTGGAGCCTATCTCAGCTGCATTCGGGCGGACGGCGGGGTACACCCTGGACAAGTCGCCACCTCATCACAGGGCCAACACAGATAGACAGACAACATTCACACTCACACACTAGGGTCAATTTTAGTGTTGCCAATCAACCTATCCCCAGGTGCAATCGTGTGCAATTGAGTATTGATTAATCACGTCATTTGAGGCAAAATCAAGGCATTACTTGGCTACAGCCAGCGGAGGCACTGTGGATCAGTAGTCAGTAGGACATGAAAATAAGAAATTAGAACCAGTGGCCTCACAGTGGTAGGTTGATTAGGGATGCTGCACCGGGGCCCTAAGAAAAAGTCCTTGTCGCAATTGTTGGGTATGACTTTAAACCATAACCAAGCATGCATCATTATAGCTCTTGTCTCAAAGTAGGTGTACTGTCACGGCCTATCACATCACGCCGTGACTTATGAGTTTTTTGCTGTTTTCCTGTGTGTAGTGTTTTAGTTCTTGTCTTGCACTCCTATTTTGGTGACTTTTCCTGTTTTGTTGGTATTTTCCTGTAGCAGTTTCATGTCTTCCTTGAGCGCTATTCCTCACACCTGCTTTGTTTTAGCACACAAGGCTATTTAACTTGTTGCTATCCTTCTTTGTGGGGACATTGTTGATTGTCATGTCATGTTCGGATGTACCGTAATTTCCGGACTATAAGCCGCTACTTTTTCCCCTCGTTCTGGTCCCTGCGGCTTATACAAGGGTGCGGCTTATTTACGGCCTGTTCTTCTCCGACACCGACGAAGAGGATTTGGGTGGTTTTAGTACGCAGGAGGAAGACGATGACACAATGATTAAAGACTGACTTTTCATATACAGGTAGGCTGGTTATTTTGATAACGTACAGGCGAGCACTTTGTATTACTTTGCAGCGTTGTATTATTTGTACTCTGCACGAATGCTGTTCGCCATGTCAAAGATGTGAAAGTTTGATTGAATGATTGAAAGATTTATTGTTAATAAATGGGAGGCTTTGCGTTCCCAAACAGTCATCTCTGTCCCGACAATCCCCTCCGTGGTAGCAGGAACCCCTATATACTACGCTAATTACACATCAAAACCCTGCGGCTTATAGTCGGGTGCGGCTTATATATGGAGCAATCTGTATTTTCCCCTAAATTTAGCTGGTGCGGCTTATAGTCAGGTGCGGCTTATAGTCCGGAAATTACGGTACTATGTGGATGCTCAATAGGGCTGCGAATCTTTGGGTGTCCCACAATTTGATTCAATATCGATTCTTGGGGTCACGATTCGATTCAAAATCAAATTTTTTCGATTCAACGCGATTCTCGATTCAAAAACGATATTTTCCCGATTCAAAACGATTCTCTATCCATTTAATACATAGGATTTCAGCAGGATCTACCCCAGTCTGCTGATATGCAAGCAGAGTAGTAGATTTTTGTAAAAAGCTTTTATAATTGTAAAGGACAATGTTTTATCAACTGATTGCAATAATGTAAATTTGTTTTAACTATTAAATGAACCAAAAATATGACTCATTTTATCTTTGTGAAAATATTGGACACAGTGTGTTGTCAAGCTTATGAGATGCGATGCAAGTGTAAGCCACTGTGACACTATTGTTCTTTTTTTTTTTTTTTTAATAAATGTCTAATGATAATGTCAATGAGGGATTTTTAATCACTGCTATTTTGTTTCACTACTTTTGGTTTGTTCTGTGTCTCCTCTCAATTGCTCTGTTTATTGCAGTTCTGAGTGTTGCTGGGTCGGGTTTGGTTTTGGAATTGGATTGCATTGTTATGGTATTGCTGTGTATTGTTTTGTTGGATTGATTAATTTAAAAAATAATAATAAAATAAATAAAAAAACATAATGAAAAAACAAAAAAAAAAAACAACAACGATTTTTAAAAAATGAGAATCGATTCTGAATTGCACAACGTGAGAATCGCGATTCGAATTCAAATAGATTTTTTCCCACACCCCTAGTGCTCAACACGCTGTAAGTCCATTGATTGATTGATTGAGACTTTTATTAGTAGGTTGCACAGTGAAGTACATATTCCGTACAATTGACCACTAAATGGTAACACCCGAATAAGTTTTTCAACTTGTTTAAGTCGGGGTCCACTTAAATTGATTCATGATACAGATATATACTTTCATATATACTATCATCACATAAGATAATCACATTGAATTATTTACAGTATTTACAATCAGGAGTGTGGAGGGGGGGTAGGATATGGACAGCAAGTAGTGGACATAGAGAGAGAGAGAGAGAGAGAGAGAGAGAGAGAGAGAGAGAGAGAGAGAGAGAGAGAGAGAGAGAGAGAGAGAGAGAGAGAGAGATATCAGAAGGCATAAGAAAAAGAATCTGCATTTGATTGTTTACATTTGATTATTAGCAATCCGGGGAGGGTGTTAGTTTAGGGTTGTAGCTGCCTGGAGGTGAACTTTTATTGCTGTTTTGAAGGAGGATAGAGATGCCCTTTCTTTTATACCTGTTGGGAGCGCATTCCACATTGATGTGGCATAGAAAGAGAATGAGTTAAGACCTTTGTTAGTTCGGAATCTGGGTTTAACTTGGTTAGTGGAGCACCCCCTGGTGTTGTGGTTATGGTGGTCATTTACGTTAAGGAAGTAGTTTGACATGTACTTCGGTATCAGGGAGGTGTAGCGGATTTTATAGACTAGGCTCAGTGCAAGTTGTTTAACTCTGTCCTCCACCTTGAGCCAGCCCACTTTAGAGAAGTGGGTAGGAGTGAGGTGGGATCTGGGGTGGAGGTCTAGAAGTAACCTGACTAGCTTGTTCTGAGATGTTTGGAGTTTAGATTTGAGGGTTTTGGAGGTGCTAGGGTACCAGGAGGTGCATGCGTAATCGAAAAAGGGTTGAATGAGAGTTCCCGCCAGAATCCTCAAGGTGCTTTTGTTGACCAGAGAGGAAATTCTGTAGAGAAATCTCGTTCGTTGGTTAACCTTTTTGATTACCTTGGTTGCCATTTTATCACAGGAAAGGTTAGCCTCTAGAATGAAACCTAGGTAGGTGACGTCATCTTTCCTGGTGATAACAATGTCACCTACTTTTATGGTGAAGTCATTGACTTTCTTAAGTTTGATGTGGGACCCAAACAGGATGGATTCTGTTTTACCCAAGTGTATGGATAGCTTGTTGTCAGCGAGCCAGGTGCAAGTTCTACAGAGCTCAGCACTGAGGATTTTCTCCACCTGTGACTTGTCCTTGCCGGATACCAGCAAGCCAGAGTCATCCGCAAACAAAAACAATTCACAGTTGCATGCCGATGACATGTCGTTTATGTATATTAGGAACAGTAAAGGTCCCAATATACTGCCTTGGGGGACTCCACAGCTCACCGAGAGGGGGGGGACACGGTGCCGTTCACCTCTACCACCTGCTCCCTCCCCTCCAAGTAAGATTGCATTCAGCTCCATGAGGTTTTGTTAAATCCGATTGCTCTGAGCTTATCCAACAGTATAGCGTGGTTAACGGTGTCAAAGGCCTTCTGAAGGTCCAGCATGACCATGCCGCAGTATTTGCCCGCGTCCACCTCATGTTTGATGTGGTCGGTCAGATAGAGAAGGCATGTGTCAGTGGAGTGGTTAGTTCTGAAGCCGGATTGGAATTTGTACATGAGTTTATTAGTGGCAAGGTAACTATCGACCTGTTCATAAACTATTTTCTCCATTACTTTCGAAACGGAACTGAGAATAGAAACAGGTCGGTAGTTGCCAGGTTCCAATTTGCTTCCTTTTTTAAAGAGGGGAGTTACTCTTGCTATCTTAAAATCTTTTGGTACTTGGTCTTGTGTAATTGATAGGTTTATTATGTGCGTGATGATCGGGGCAATGATGGAGGCAGAGTCCCTGAGGAATCTGGAGGGAATATTATCAAGGCCGGTGGCCTTGTTAGGGTGGAGCGCGCTCAATTTTTTAAACACCTCATCAGCTGTGACCATTTCTAATTTGAAATCATCGTTGGATACTCCTAGCTTTCTGTAGAAGGCTTTAATGTGTTCTACACCAAAGTGACCAGAGTGGTGGGACAGCTTGTTGACAGGAGTTGCGTCTATGCAGGTGAAAAAGATGTTAAGTCTGCTAGCTACCTCCATTTTGTCTGTAATGAGGGAGTCACCCTCCTTGATGCTGATGTTGGTGAGTCTTGTTTTAAGTTTCTGGCTGCAACCAGGAAGTTGGTTGTTGAGAATTTTCCAGAACTCACGTGGCTTATTTGTGTTTTCCTCTATTTTGTCGTTAATGTAATTTTTTTTTAAGGATTTAGTCAGGTTGGTTGACTTATTTCTTAATTTATTGCATTGCTTTTTGAGAGTTGAAAGGAGTAATTTGAGGTTGATATTATTGGGTTGTTTATCTACTTCTGTTTTACATTTTTGGTATTCAGAGTATTTCCTGTCTCTGTCTTTTATGGCAGCTAATAGGTCCGGATTCATCCATGGTTCCGAGCGAGCTTTGATCCTGACTGTTTTCACGGGAGCCATGTCATTTAGTATCTTTAGGAACGTTGTTTTGAAGCGATCCCAAGCAACATCGACCAGGTTGCTCGCGAGCACAGGGGACCAGTCCCACTCATCTAATTTTAAATTGAAATTGTCATTGGAGTATTTTTTGAGGGATCTGGATTGGGCTGTTATGTGGCCATTGGCTTTAGGTTTAGCTATTTTACATTCTGTTTTTGTTTACTTTGCAGCCAGTTCAGTTTTAGTTTTGTTCCCTAAGCTTCAATACCTTTTTTTAGGGGCACTCACCTTTTGTTTATTTTTGGTTTTAGCATTAGATACCTTTTCACCTGCATGCTGCCTCCCGCTGTTACCTGCATATTGGGATCACGACAAACCATGTTTCGACATCTACAAAGCAATTCAATCAATCAATCAATCAATCAATGTTTATTTATATAGCCCTAAATCACAAGTGTCTCAAAGGGCTGCACAAGCCACAACGACATCCTCGGTACAGAGCCCACATACGGGCAAGGAAAAACTCACCCCAGTGGGACGTCGATGTGAATGACTATGAGAAACCTTAAAATTAGCTACTGGCTGCCACCTACTGACATGGAAGAGTATAACATGGTTACTCTGCCGAGCTCTAGACAGCACCGACACTCAACAACGGCACATTATTTGCAGATTATAATTACTTGTTTGCAAAAAATATTTTTTGCCCCAAATAGGTGAAATTACATAATCTCCCACGGCACACCAGACTGTATCTCACGGCCCAATGGTTGAAAGTTGCTCCAAAGTTCATTGAATCCTTACAGCAGTTTCTTTTTTAAATGGTTCATGTTTGTGTGGCAACAAAAAATAATTACAGTTGCATGAAAATTATATTCTCAGTGCCATGCAAGCAAACAACATTGTGGTTTTGTGCAAAAGTGCTTAAAATTAGCAGCGGGCACATCTGTAGAATTCGTATTTGGTGGTGTGACTTGCTGCACAACAGCAGTCTTTAAACATTCCCTGCATTGAAAGCAACAGATGTCTAATAAAAGTGTGCGACAATGCAGACAGACGCCTCATAATCCCTTCCTGGTGACCCTGGTTGACCCTTAACGTACCCTGTCTCTTTAAAGAAGCTTACTTAGTTGTGTCCACTGAAGTGAGACGGATCCCCCCCATTTCTCCCGATCTCATGGTCACCAGGAAAAGCAAAGAAAACAAGAAACCACAAACTTCTCTGGTTTGGCGACCTCTCTATTTGAAACACCCTCGACACACCGCAGCCTTGAATCTGGCGTCCCCATAGCGCTGCCACAGCTGGCCCACATGCTACTGCTCGAAAAATAACACATGCCAGAATGAACCCGCCAACATAAACGCACAAAAACAATAACGTCTTTACTGTTGAAATATCATATAGGCTGCACTGTAATCAACTATACAAACTGGATTTTTTGTTGTTGTTGTTATTCGTAGTTTCATAGCTTCTGGCATCTGGAAACAGGCTTTGGCTGGTGAAAGAAACACAAACAGTCTGGAAATCTTACAGGTGGACATCAGGCCAAAAGTTTCAACACACAAAAAAAATCATTTAGTTACTTTATTTAGATGAGCTATTGCACAATTCTCTGATTTTACACTGCACTGTTTACTATGTTTTCTTTTAAAGACACATGTTATCTTTTTCTGTTTCTTTTTCTGGGAGAAGTTGTATTATTTTTTCTGGACTTTAATACTTTTTCTGCAAGACGCCTCAAAGGGAGAAATTGCGTGTTTCACAAGTCTCCATCTATTTGACAGCTGTACTTGTAAAATTGTAATGAAACACCATCATTTAGCAAATCACAACCACTATTTGTTATCTTTAAATGCTCATAATATTTCAACATGTATTGTAAAAGAAGAACAAGTCAAAAGTTTAAAGCTCTAAAATGCAAAAACACAACACAAGGTGTTGATAAAATCGGAATATTTGAAGTGTGTAGTTAATTTAACGCATGATAAAAAACAAAAAAATAAACATTTTGATGGGTGTCATAGTAGAAGCATGTTTCTTTGGCTTCCAGAATAAACTTGGCCTCTAATATTGGTGGACCAGCCAGGACTGCTGTCAAGTTGTGTTAGCACTTGGTCAACCCTATTATTACTGTTTGGTATAGGCCTGTCCAATTTTACAAAGGTACAGTAAATGCAGTGGTACCTCAGTTTTTGTAAGAAATCCATTCCAATTTTGTCCCATTCAAAATGATCCTCAAAGCGCCGTAAAAATATTAACATAAAACACATTTTATAGAGACTATTTATAGTTTTACATACAGAAGACTATGCAAAATATATCAAATTTGATTAATTAAATGTATAAATTCGGATTAGGATTCAATTTGATGTCTTTACACATGCATCAAAAAATACAGGGCAACAAAATGGGGTTTAACATCAAATCCAGAAGTTTGTGTACAGTATTTATAAATATGTATGTACAGAATAAATAATTTGAGTACTTATACAAACGAGATGTGATGTATAG